>NC_086115.1:65958152-66258152 GCF_963921235.1 Mobula hypostoma
GGAATCCTGGGTGTTTTTATCCTGCAGAACAGTGTATTGTTTGGAATCCTGGGTGTTTTTGTCCTGCAGAACAGTGTATTGTGTGGAATCCTGGGTGTTTTTATCCTGCAGAACAGTGTATTGTGTGGAATCCTGGGTGTTTTTATCCTGCAAAACAGTATATTGTGTGGAATCCTGGGTGTTTTTATCCTGCAGAACAGTGTGTTGTGTGGAATCCTGGGTGTTTTTATCCTGCAGAACAGTGTATTGTGTGGAACCGTGAGTGTTTTTATCCTGCAGAACCGTATATTGTGTGGAATCCTGGGTGTTTTTATCCTGCAGAACAGTGTGTTGTGTGGAATCCTGGGTGTTTTTACCCTGCAAAACAGTGCATTGTGTGGAATCCTGGGCGTTTTTATCCTGCAGAACAGTATATTGTGTGGAATCCTGGGTGTTTTTATCCTGCAGAACAGTATATTGTGAGGAATCCTGAGTGTTTTTATCCTGCAGAACAGGGTATTGTGTGGAATCCTGGGTGTTTTTATCCTGCAGAACAGTGTATTGTGTGGAATCCTGGGTGTTTTTATCCTGCAGAACAGCATATTGTGTGGAATCCTGGGTGTTTTTACCGTGCAGAACAGTGTATTGTGTGGAATCCTGGGTGTTTTTATCATGCAGAACAGTGTATTGTGTGGAACCGTGAGTGTTTTTTTCCTGCAGAACAGTATGTTGTGTGGAATCCTGGGTGTTTTTATCCTGCAGAACAGTGTATTGTGTGGGATCCTGGGTGTTTTTATCCTGCAGAACAGTATATTGTGTGGAATCCTGGGTGTTTTTATCCTGCAGAACAGTATATTGTGTGTAATCCTGGGTGTTTTTATCCTGCAGAACAGTATATTGTGTGGAATCCTGGGTGTATTTTTCCTGCAAAACAGTATATTGTGAGGAATCCTGAGTGTTTTTATCCTGCAGAACAGGGTATTGTGTGGAATCCTGGGTGTTTTTATCCTGCAGAACAGTGTATTGTGTGGAATCCTGGGTGTTTTTATCCTGCAGAACAGCATATTGTGTGGAATCCTGGGTGTTTTTACCGTGCAGAACAGTGTATTGTGTGGAATCCTGGGTGTTTTTATCATGCAGAACAGTGTATTGTGTGGAACCGTGAGTGTTTTTTTCCTGCAGAACAGTATATTGTGTGGAATCCTGGGTGTTTTTATCCTGCAAAACAGTATATTGTTTGGAATCCTGAGTGTTTTTATCCTGCAGAACAGTGTATTGTGTGGAATCCTGGGTGTTTTTATCCTGCAGAACAGTATATTGTGTGGAATCCTGGGTGTTTTTATCCTGCAGAACAGTGTATTGTGTGGAATCCTGGGTGTTTTTATCCTGCAAAACAGTATATTGTGTGGAATCCTGGGTGTTTTTATCCTGCAAAACAGTGTTATGAGTGGAATCCTGGGTGTTTTTATCCTGCAGAACAGTGTATTGTTTGGAATCCTGAGTGTTTTTATCCTGCAGAACAGTGTATTGTGTGGAATCCTGGGTGTTTTTATCCTGCAGAACAGTGTATTGTGTGGAATCCTGGGTGTTTTTATCCTGCAGAACAGTGTATTGTGTGGAATCCTAGGTGTTTTTATCCTGCAGAACAGTGTATTGTGTGGAATCCTGGGTGTTTTTATCCTGCAGAACAGTGTATTGTGTGGAATCCTGGGTGTTTTTATCCTGCAGAACAGTGTATTGTGTGGAATTCTGGGCGTTTTTACCCTGCGGTGACAGTGTATTGTGTGGAATCCTGGGTGTTTTTACTCCTGCAGAGACAGTGTATTGTGTGGAATCCTGGGTGTTTTTATCCTGCAGAACAGTGTATTGTGTGGAATCCTGAGTGTTTTTATCCTGCAGAACAGTGTGTTGTGTGGAATCCTGGGTGTCTTTATCCTGCAGAACAGTGTATTGTGTGGAATTCTAGGTGTTTTTATCCTGCAGAACAGTGTACTGTGTGGAATCCTGTGTGTTTTTCCCCTGCGGAGACAGTGTACTGTGTGGAATCCTGTGTGTTTTTATCCTGCAGAGACAGTGTATTGTGTGGAACCGTGAGTGTTTTTATCCTGCAGAACAGTATATTGTGTGGAATCCTGGGTGTTTTTATCCTGCAGAACAGTGTATTGTGTGGAATCCTGGGTGTTTTTATCCTGCAGAACAGTGTATTGTGTGGAATCCTGGGTGTTTTTATCCTGCAGAACAGTATATTGTGTGGAAGCCTGGGTGTTTTTAACCTGCAGAACAGTGTATTGTGTGGAATCCTGGGTGTTTGTATCCTGCAGAACAGTGTATTGTGTGGAATTCTGGGTGTTTTTATCCTGCAAAACAGTATATTGTGTGGAATCCTGGGTGTTTTTATCCTGCAGAACAGTGTATTGTGTGGAATCCTGGGTGTTTTTATCCTGCAAAACAGTATATTGTGTGGAATCCTGGGTGTTTTTATCCTGCAGAACAGTGTGTTGTGTGGAATCCTGGGTGTTTTTATCCTGCAGAACAGTGTATTGTGTGGAACCGTGAGTGTTTTTATCCTGCAGAACCGTATATTGTGTGGAATCCTGGGTGTTTTTATCCTGCAGAACAGCATATTGTGTGGAATCCTGGGTGTTTTTACCGTGCAGAACAGTGTATTGTGTGGAATCCTGGGTGTTTTTATCATGCAGAACAGTGTATTGTGTGGAACCGTGAGCGTTTTTATCCTGCAGAACAGTGTATTGTGTGGAATCCTGGGTGTTTTTATCCTGCAGAACAGTATATTGTGTGGAATCCTGGGTGTTTTTATCTGCAGAACAGTGTATTGTGTGGAATCCTGGGTGTTTTTATCCTGCAAAACAGTATATTGTGTGGAATCCTGGGTGTTTTTATCCTGCAAAACAGTGTTATGAGTGGAATCCTGGGTGTTTTTATCCTGCAGAACAGTGTATTGTTTGGAATCCTGAGTGTTTTTATCCTGCAGAACAGTGTATTGTGTGGAATCCTGGGTGTTTTTATCCTGCAGAACAGTGTATTGTGTGGAATCCTTTGTGTTTTTATCCTGCAGAACAGTGTATTGTGTGGAATCCTGTGTGTTTTCCGCTGCGGAGACAGTGTACTGTGTGGAATCCTGGGTGTTTTTATCCTGCAGAACAGTATATTGTGTGGAATCCTGAGTGTTTTTATCCTACAGAACAGTGTTTTGTGTGGAACCGTGAGTGTTTTTATCCTGCAGAACAGTGTATTGTGTGGAATCCTAGGTGTTTTTATCCTGCAGAACAGTGTATTGTGTGGAATCCTGGGTGTTTTTATCCTGCAGAACAGTGTATTGTGTGGAATCCTGGGTGTTTTTATCCTGCAGAACAGTGTATTGTGTGGAATCCTGGGCGTTTTTACCCTGCGGTGACAGTGTATTGTGTGGAATCCTGGGTGTTTTTACTCTGCAGAGACAGTGTATTGTGTGGAATCCTGGGTGTTTTTATCCTGCAGAACAGTGTATTGTGTGGAATCCTGAGTGTTTTTATCCTGCAGAGCAGTGTGTTGTGTGGAATCCTGGGTGTTTTTATCCTGCAGAACAGTGTATTGTGTGGAATTCTGGGTTTTTTTATCCTGCAGAACAGTGTGTTGTGTGGAATCCTGGGTGTCTTTATCCTGCAGAACAGTGTATTGTGTGGAATCCTAGGTGTTTTTATCCTGCAGAACAGTGTACTGTGTGGAATCCTGTGTGTTTTTCCCCTGCGGAGACAGTGTACTGTGTGGAATCCTGGGTGTTTTTATCCTGCAGAGACAGTGTATTGTGTGGAACCGTGAGTGTTTTTATCCTGCAGAACAGTATATTGTGTGGAATCCTGGGTGTTTTTATCCTGCAGAACAGTGTATTGTGTGGAATCCTGGGTGTTTTTATCCTGCAGAACAGTGTATTGTGTGGAATCCTGGGTGTTTTTATCCTGTAGAACAGTATATTGTGTGGAAGCCTGGGTGTTTTTCACCTGCAGAACAGTGTATTGTGTGGAATCCTGGGTGTTTGTATCCTGCAGAACAGTGTATTGTGTGGAATCCTGGGTGTTTTTATCCTGCAAAACAGTATATTGTGTGGAATCCTGGGTGTTTTTATCCTGCAGAACAGTGTATTGTTTGGAATCCTGGGTGTTTTTGTCCTGCAGAACAGTGTATTGTGTGGAATCCTGGGTGTTTTTATCCTGCAGAACAGTGTATTGTGTGGAATCCTGGGTGTTTTTATCCTGCAAAACAGTATATTGTGTGGAATCCTGGGTGTTTTTATCCTGCAGAACAGTGTGTTGTGTGGAATCCTGGGTGTTTTTATCCTGCAGAACAGTGTATTGTGTGGAACCGTGAGTGTTTTTATCCTGCAGAACCGTATATTGTGTGGATTCTCCGTAACTTCCGCCACCTCCAACGGGATCCCACCACTAAGCATATCTTTCCCTCCCCGCCTCTCTCTGCATTCCGCAGGGATCGCTCCCTACACAACTCCCTTGTCCATTCGTCCCCCCCATCCCTCCCCACTGATCTCCCTCCTGGCACTTATCCGTGTAAGCGGAACAAGTGCTACACATGCCCTTACACTTCCTCCCTTACCACCATTCAGGGCCCCAAACAGTCCTTCCAGGTGAGGCATCACTTCACCTGTGAGTCGACTGGGGTGATATACTGCGTCCGGTGCTCCCGATGTGGCCTTTTATATATTGGCGAGACTCGACGCAGACTGGGAGACCGCTTTGCTGAACATCTACGCTCTGTCCGCCAGAGAAAGCAGGATCTCCCAGTGGCCACACATTTTAATTCCACATCCCATTCCCATTCTGACATGTCTATCCACGGCCTCCTCTACTGTAAAGATGAAGCCACACTCAGGTTGGAGGAACAACACCTTATATTCCGTCTGGGTAGCCTCCAACCTGATGGCATGAACATTGACTTCTCTAACTTCCGCTAGGCCCCACCTCCCCCTCGTACCCCATCTGTTACTCTTTTTAATGCACACATTCTTTCTCTCACTCTCCTTTTTCTCCCTCTGTCCCTCTGAATATACCTCTTGCCCATCCTCTGGGTCACCCCCCCCCCCGTCTTTCTTCCCGGACCTCCTGTCCCATGATCCTCTCGTATCCCCTTCTGCCTATCACCTGTCCAGCTCTCGGCTCCATCCCTCCCCCTCCTGTCTTCTCCTATCATTTTGCATCTCCCCCTCCCCCTCCAGCTTTCAAATCCCTTACTCACTCTTCCTTCAGTTAGTCCTGACGAAGGGTCTCGGCCTGAAACGTCGACTGCGCCTCTTCCTATAGATGCTGCCTGGCCTGCTGCGTTCACCAGCAACTTTGATGTATGTTGCATAGATTTTTTTACTTACTTTTATAGGTACTGCAGCGGGGGCCCTAAACTCACAGGTAGGAGGGGATATCCCCTACGGCTAGACGTTTCTTCTAGCTCAACCCAGGGTCATCTAGAGACCCCAGCCTTGGAATCACACCTTTGTTACCTTTTTTTAATTATTCGCGTTTCTTGGCTCTTATTTGTTCAGGGAGTAGATCGATTAAGTTATATTCTGCAAATTTCAATGATATACTAACAGATAAATACACATGGCTAAGGACAAAGTAAAATTCATTTCTTTTAATGTCAATGGGCTGTTGAATCCAGTCAAGCATAGTCAAATTCTATCAAAAATGAAAAAAGAATGAGCCCATGTAGTATATCTACAGGAAACTCACTTAAGTGATAATGAGCGTGGAAAATTCATTCGCTAATTTGTTTTTCTCCTTATATAAATCAGGACATGGAAGAAGAGTTGCTATTCTCATCTCATGCAAGCTAAATTTTGAAAAATAATTCAAAATGAGAGATAAGGAGGGCAGATATATTCTGGTAAGGGGGAATATAGATGGAAATCTAGTTACTTTTATTGAATATATACGCACTCCCAGGAAGTGATACTAATTTCTTCCAGAAAATTACTAATATTTTCTGGAAGAAACTAATACTAACATTACTAATATTATGGTAACAGAAACAGGAGGTCTCTTGATATGTGGGGGAGATTTAAATTTACAATTACAATCAAAGTTAGTCTCTTCCAATAGAAAAACTTATGAAACAAAGTCTTTACATAAGAAAGTTAACACTCTTTTTGAGGATGTTGGTCTAATTGATATATGGAGGGACCTTTTCCCCAACAGAAGGGATTACACTCATTATTCTGAAACCCCATTCCGTATATACAAGCATAGACTATTTCATAACATTTGGAAAAGATAAAGACAAAATAATCACTTGTGGAATTGGGACAATAGATGTAAGTGAATATGTTGTAAAAAAAGATCACTCCCTACTATGTACATAGTTTTCTTCTTTCGATTGTTCTTTCTTTCCTCTCCTTTCTATAAGTGTATACCTCAGATAAATATCATGTGGAGATTTGTGACAAATATGATCATATGATTTATATTTACAGTATCTGAAAAACATCTCATGGAAATATTTTGTTTGATGAAATTCAGTAAAAAGTAAATTACAAAAAAAAGGAAATAGGATCTTTGGGCATTTAGAGAAACATTGTCTGATCAGGGACAGTCAGCATGGCTTTGTGAAGGGCAGATCGTGTCTAACAAGCCTGATAGAGTTCTTTGAGGAGGTGACCAGGCATATAGATGAGGGTAGTGCAGTGGATGTGATCTACATGGATTTTAGTAAGGCATTTGACAAGGTTCCACGTGGTAGACTTATTCAGAAAATCAGAAGGCATGGGATCCAGGGAAGTTTGGCCAGGTGGATTCAGAATTGGCTTGCCTGTAGAAAGCAAAGGGTCGTGGCGGAGGGAGTACATTCAGATTCGAAGGTTGTGACTAGTGGTGTCCCACAAGAATCGGTTCTGGGACCTCTACTTTTTGTGATTTTTATTAACGACCTGGATGTGGGGGTAGAAAGGTGGGTTGGCAAGTTGGCAGACGACACAAAGGTTGGTGGTGTTGTGGATAGTGTAGAGGATTGTTGAAGATTGAAGAGAAACATTGATAGGATGCAGAAGTGGGCTGAGAACTGGCAGATGGAGTTCAACCTGGAGAAGTGTGAGGTGGTACACTTTGGAAGGACAAACTCCAAGGCAGAGTACAAAGTAAATGGCAGGATACTTGGTAGTGTGGAGGAGCAGAGGGATCTGGGGGTACATGTCCACAGATCCCTGAAAGTTGCCTCACAGGTAGATAGGGTAGTTAAGAAAGCTTATGGGGTGTTAGCCTTCATAAGTCGAGGGATAGAGTTTAAGAGTCGCGATGTAATGATGCAGCTCTATAAAACTCTGGTTAGGCCACACTAGGAGTATTGCGTCCAGTTCTGGTCGCCTCACTATAGGAAGGATGTGGAAGCATTGGAAAGAGTACAGAGGAGATTTAGCAGGTTGCTGCCTGGTTTAGAAAGTATACATTATGATCAGAGATTAAGGGAGCTAGGGCTTTACTCCTTGGAGAGAAGGAGGATGAGAGGAGACATGATCGAGGTATACAAGATATAAAAAGGAATAGATAGAGTGGATAGCCAGCGCCTCTTCCCCAGGGCACCACTGCTCAATACAAGAGGACATGGCTTTAAGGTAAGGGGTGGGAAGTTCAAAGGGGATATTAGAGGAAGGTTTTTTTCTCAGAGAGTGGTTGGTACCTGGAATGCACTGTCTGAGTCAGTGGTGGAGGCAGATACACTAGTGAAATACACTAGACAGGTATATGGACAGGTTTTAGGGGTAACATGAGGGGGAACTTCTTTACTCAGAGAGTGGTGGCTGTGTGGAACAAGCTTCCAGCAGAAGTGGTTGAGGCAGGTTCGATGTTGTCATTTAAAGTTAAATTGGATAGCTATATGGACAAGAAAGGAATGGAGGGTTATGGGCTGAGTGCAGTTCGGTGGGACTAGGTGAGAGTAAGAGTTCGGCACGGACTAGAAGGGCCGAGATGGCCTGTTTCCGTGCTGCAATTGTTATATAGTTATATATGGAGGAATTTAAGGTGGGGGGGGATTATATGGGAGGAAGGGTTCAAGGGTCAGCACAACATTGTGGGCCGAAGAGTCTGTACTGTGCTGTACTATTCTATGTTCTATGTTCTATATTTATGCCGTTTGGAAATCAGTTCATCTTTCACTCGCTTTGCTATTCACAGTAACAGAAATTTTGACCAGGAGTGCCCAAACTTTTGCATGCCACTGTATCTCTAATGGGGGGAAGAGAGACCCTTATGATCCTCCCAGCAGTCCTCACAATCCTTTGTAGGGTCTTCCACTCAGATGCCCTGCAATTCCCATACTAGATGGTGATATAGCTGCTCAAAACACTCTTGACCAAAAAGGCAGTGTTGAGGGACCAGGTGAAATTGTTTGTTATGTGCACTCCTTGAGCCGTGTATGTGCAGTGAGCAATGGTCAGTCCGCATTTTCCTAAAGTCCACAATCATCTCTTTGGTCTTGTCTACGTTGTGGCTCAGGCTGTGCTTGCACCATTCTACCAGCTGCTCTACTCCTCTCTGTACGCCGTCTTCTTGTCGTTGTTGTTAATGAAGCCAACCACTGTTGTGTCATTGTAGTGAACTTGGTGATTTGGTTTGAGCTGGATCTCGCAGGCAGTCATGCACCAGCACGCAACCCTGGGGAGTACCAGTGCTCAGCGGGATGGAGCTAGAGATGCTACTGGTTGTGGCCTTTCTGTCAAGAAGTCCAGGATCCAGTTACAGAGAGGAAATACAGACCAAAATGTACTGACTAGTCTTAGACATGAAAATGCTCCAAGGTAGTGGAGGAAGGCAGCTACGATTTATTTATTTACAGTTAAACACAAGGAAAGAGATGACAGTAAGCTTAAGATGGTTTCCCCAGGTTAAACTTTTTCTCAAGTAGTTAGTATAATACTGTGCAAAAGTCTTAGACACCTATATATAGCTAGGATGCCTAAGACTTTTACATAGTACTGTATTCAAACAAAAGACTTTTCCTTTAAAGAATATTAACATGATTCTTTTAATGTACAGTGTTTAAATTCATGACACAGAACCAAATGTCAGATTCTGAAAGAAATATTCTTTGAGCCTCTAAAAAGTCTTGTACAAAAAGTATCCATGTCAAACAGTGGATATAATTTTTTTTTCATATTTACAAAAACATATAGATTAAATGACAGAGAGACAGAATGATATTTTTCATTCCACATGGTCTGTATTCATATACGGACCAAAAGGCCTTTTCTCTCCAACGAGAGTAAGCAATCTATCTTGAAATTCCAGCATCTGCAGATTTCCTCGTATCTGAAATGATCTTGGGTTATTTTTGTGCTGAATTCAGCTCTTGTTGGGACAAGTAAACATAAACTGCCTGGAATGTTACACTGTTTGGTAGGAAACCGGTTATCCCATACATAGTAATTATAGCATCAGATTATGTGCTTTTTCAGAGGTAGCCGTTGAAAGACATCTGGATGGAAATGTGGATTTGATATACAAGCCTTTTTTAACATTTAGAAAGTAGAGCTAACCGCCTCTCTAGGGTTTTTTCACAGTTAGAGGTAAAGGTATTGACATTCAGTAGAGGATTTGACCCAGATTTTTCAGGATCCCAAGGGCTGCCCGGACATTTCTATTTGAAAATAAAAGCTGGCAGCCAGAGAGTCTCACTTTTTAGCAGTGGTAAGAATAGCACTACATCTTTAAATAAGAGTCCAGGCACCAGATAAGCAGGCGCCTCAAGGCAACTCGTGTGGCAGCAGAACTCTCAATGGATACGAGAAAATATTCTCGTTTCAGCTAAAAAGCACAACTGCTTCCAAGGTCAGTATAGTCCACAAAGATGTCTTAATACGTTTAAACGAACTATCGCTGCTTAAAACGGACGGAAACAATGCTGATTGTGGACGACTCCTCGCCGGATCCCACATAGGAAACGTGGCTGCAGGTCGGGGATACAAGTGCGTTTCAGGAAACGAGGTTTTAAACTCCCTGTACCGACTATTTTGCTGGCAAACGTGCAGTCTCTGGTGAATAAAATTGATGATGTCAGAGCCAGGGCGCTGAATCAGACGGACATTAGGACCGTGTGTGTCTTTTGTTTCACAGAATCCTGGTTAACCCCTTCTGTACCAGATGCAGCGATTCAGATCGACAGGTTTACCATACACCGTCAAGATAGATCTATAGAGTCTCTCAAAACCAGAGCTGGAGGAATATGCCTCACGATCAACTCTTCTTGGTGCATAAATATATCAGTGCTGTCCCAATCTGCTCACCAGACCTGGAATATCTCGCAGTTAAGTGTCGTCCAATTTACCTCCCACGGGAGATTTTCGGGGTAATTTTGGTAGGAGGATACATTCCACTTCAGGCCAATGTCAATCAGGCTTTAGATGATCTGAGCAATGGGATCAACATGCATGAAACAGCACATCCTAACGTCTTCGCCATCACTTTGGGGGATTATAACCAGGCCAGTCTGAAAAACTCACTAAGCAATTACCATCAACAGATCATTTGCAACACCAGAGGAAGCAACATACTGGACCTCTGTTATACCACCATCAAGAATGCCTACCGTGCTATTCCACACCCTCACTTCCGGAAGTCTGATCACCTGGCTGTACTCCTGCTCCCTGAGTATAGGCAGAGACTGAAGACTGTAGCACCAGTAGTGAGGACCAAGAAGGTTTGGACAAGGGAAGCACAGGAGCACTTACTGATGACACAGGTTTATACCGGAAACCCAGGTATGATTTGCGGAGGGCTATTTCAGGGGTGAAGGGACAATTTCGAATAAGGTTGGAGGTGACATCGCATGTACAACAACTCTGGCAGTGTTTACAAGATATTACTTCCTACAAAGTGAAACCCAATAGCATGAATGGCAGTGATGCTTCACTACCAGATGAACTCAGCACCTTCTATGCACGCTTTGAAAGGGAGAACACAACTACAGCTGTGAAGATCCCTGCTGTACCTGATGACCCTGTGATCTCTGTCTCAGAGGCCAATGTTAGGCTGTCTTTAAAGAGAGTGAACTCTCACAAGGTGAAATGTCCCAATGGAGTACCTGGTAAGGCTCTGCAAACCTGGGCCAACCAATTGGTGGGAGTATTCAAGGACATTTTCAACCTCTCACTGCTATGGGTGGAAGTTTCCACTTGCTTCAAAAAGGCAACAATTATACCAGTGCCTAAGAAGAATAATGTGAGCTGTCTTAATGACTATCGCCCAGTAGCACTCACATCGACAGTGATGAAATGCTTTGAGAGGTTGGTCATGACTCCTGCCTCAGCAAAGACATGGACCCATTGCAATTTGCCTATCGTCACAATAGGTCAACAGCAGATGCAATCTCAATGGCTCTTCGTACAGCCACCTGGATAATACAAACACCTATGTCAGGATGCTGTTCATCGACTATAGCTCAGCATTTCATACCATCATTACCACAATCCTGATTGAGAAGTTACAGAACCTGGGACTCTGTACCTCCCTCTGTAATTGGATCCTCAACTTCCTAAACAGAAGGCCACAATCTGTGGATTGGTGATAACATTTCCACCTCGCTGATGATCAACACTGGTGCACCTCAGGGGTGTGTGCTTAGCCCACTGCTCTACTCTCTCTATACCCATGACTGTGTGGCTAGGCATAGCTCAAATACCATCTATAAATTTGCTGATGATACAACCATTGTTGGTAGAATCTCAGGTGGTGACGAGAGGGCGTTACGGGGCGAGATATACCAACTAATGGAGTGGTGTCGCAGCAACAATCTTACACTCAACGTTAGTAAGATGAAAGAACTGATTGTGGATTTCAGGAAGGGTAAGACAAGGAACACATACCAATCGTCGTAGAGGTATCAGAAGTGGAGAAAGTGAGCAGTTTCAAGTTCCTGGGTGTCAAGATCTCTGAGGACTTAACCTGGTCCCAACATATCGATGCAGTTATAAAGAAGGCAAGATAGCGACTATACTTCATTAGGAGTTTTTAAAGATTTGGAATGTCAACAAAAACACTCAAAAACTTCTATAGATATACTATGGAGAGCGTTCTGACAGGCTGCATCACTGTCTGGTATGGAGGGGCTACTGCACAGGACTGAAAGAAGCTGCAGAAGGTTGTAAATCTAGTCAGCCCCATCTTGGCACTAGCTTACAAAGTACCGAGGACAAAGTATCTTCAGGGAGCGGATCTCAGAAAGGCAGCATCTATTATTAAGGACCTCCAGCACCCAGGGTATGCCCTTTTCTCACTGCTACTGTCAGGTAGGAGATACAGAAGCCTAAAGGGACACACTCAGTAATTCAGGAACAGTTCTTCCCCTCTGCCATCCGATTCCTAAATGGACATTGAACCCATAAACACTACCTCACTTTTTTAATATATATGGATGATAATGTGGTAAATTGGATCAGCAAGTTTGCTGATGATACAAAGATTGGAGGTGTAGTAGACAGTGAGGAAGGTTTTCAGAGCCTGCAGAGGGACTTGGACCAGCTGGAAAAATGGGCTGAAAAATGGCAGATGGAGTTTAATACTGACAAGTGTGAGATATTGCATGTTGGAAGGACAAACCAATGTAGAACATACAGGGTAAATGGTAAGGCACATAGGAGTGCAGTGGAACAGAGGGATCTGGGAATACAGATACAAAATTCCCTAAAAGTGGCGTCACAGGTAGATAGGGTCGTAAAGAGAGCTTTTGGTACATTGGCCTTTATTAATCAAAGTATTGAATATAAGAGCTGGAATGTTATGATGAGGTTGTCTAAGGCATTGGTGAGGCCGAATCTGGAGTATTGTGTTCAGTTTTGGTCACCAAATTACAGGAAGGATATAAATAAGGTTGAAAGAGCGCAGAGAAAGTTTACAAGGATGTTGCCGGGACTTGAGAAACTCAGTTACAGAGAAAGGTTGAATAGGTTGGGACTTTATTCCCTGGAGCGTAGAAGAATGAGGGGAGATTTGATAGAGGTATATAAAATTATGGTGGGTATAGATAAAGTGAATGCAAGCAGGCTTTTTTCCACTGAGACAAGGGGAGAAAAAAACCCAGAGGACATGGGTTTAGGGTGAGGGGGGAAAAGTTTAAAGGGAACATTAAGGGGGGCTTCTTCACACAGAGAGTGGTGGGAGTATGGAATGAGCTGCCAGATGAGGTGGTAAATGCGGGTTCTTTTTTAACATTTAAGAATAAATTGGACAGATACATGGATGGGAGGTGTATGGAGGGATATGGTCCGTGTGCAGGTCAGTGGGACTAGGCAGAAAATGGTTCGGCACAGTCAAGAAGGGCCAAAAGGCCTGTTTCTGTGCTGTAGTTTCTATGGTTTCTATGTGGCCAAGTGGTTAAGGCATTGGACTAGCTACCTGAAGGTCATGAGTTCGAGCCCCAGCCGAGACAATGCGTTGTGTCCTTGAGCAAGGCACTTAATCACACATCGCTCTGCGATGACATTGGTGCCAAGCTGTATGGGTCCTAATGCCCTTCCTTTGGACAACATTGGTGTCATGGAGAGGGGAGACTTGCGGCATGGGCAACTGCTGGTCTTCCATACAACCTTGCCCAGGCCTACGCCCTGGAGAGTGAAGACTTTCCAGGTGCAGATCCATGGTCTCACAAGACTAACGGGTGCCTTAAAATATTATTTCTTCTTTTGCATGATTTTTAATCTATTCAATATACATATTCTGTAATTGATTTACTTATATATTTATTATTTTTTTTCTTCTTCTATATTATGTTTTACATTGAACTGCTGCTGCTAAGTTAACAAATTTCACGACACATGCTGGTGATAATAAACCTAATTCTGATTCTGAGGTTAAAATGGAAATTACAAGAGTTTATTTGAACGCAGTGCCAATAGAATCTTTGTCATGATACCTCAGCATCAGTGAATTACATAGAAACGTAGAACATAGAAAACTTACAGCACAATACAGGCCCTTCGGCCCACAAAGCTGTACTGAACATGTCCCTACCTTAGAACTACCTAGGCGTACCCATAGCCCTCTATTTTTCTAAGCTCCATGTAGCCATCCAGGAGTCTCTTAAAAGACCCTATTGTATCTGCCTCCAGCACCATCGCCGGCAGCTCATTCCACGCACTCACCAATCTCTGAGTAAAAACCTACCCCTGACATCTGCTCTGTACCTACCTGGCCCAAATATACTTGACACAGAGACAAACAACTACAATTCAAAGTTCAAAGTAAACTAATTATCAAAGTACATTAAAATGTCGCCATGTACAGTACAACCCTGAGCTTCATTTTCTTGTGGACACGCTCAATAAATCCATGATAGAATAATAACCAGAATGAATCCATGAAAGATTGAAAGATCACACCGACTTGGGTGTTCAACCAGAGTCCAGAAGATAACAAGCTACGCAAATACAAAAAGAAAAGAGATATTAATCATTAATAAATAAGCAAGAAATAGCGAAATATAGAGGGAGGAGGAGAAGATGGCGGCACGACGCAGCGTGCATAGCCTCTCCGGTGACATGATATCGTATTTGTAAGTAGGATGCCATGCACAATTCTGATTTGATGGAGACAGCCATGAGAAGCACGGAGGAATATCTGGATTAACTTCCGAAATGCCCGGTTCGCTGCCGCTGCTACTGTGCGATCGAGAATCTCCGGAGGGAAGGCCCCAAAATCCTCGGCTTTGCCTGCTGCTAGCGACCGGGGCTGAGGTCGAAGCGTTCGGCAGAGATGATGCTCAGTGCTCGGTGACAGAGGACTGGTCGGAGCTCGAAGTTTTCGGACGACTTGGAGTCGGACTGTGGTCGGGTGTGGCAGGGAGAATTTTCTTCCTTCTCCCGTCTGCGTGAGATGTGGGACTCTCAAGAGACTTTGAACTTTTTGCTGTGCTCACGGCTTGTTCTTCATCAAGTTATGGTATTGTTGCACTGTTGTAACTATATGTTATAATTATGTGGTTTTTGTCAAATTTTCAGTCTTGGTCTGTCCTGTGTTTCTGTGATATCACACCGGAGGAAATATTGTATAATTTCTTAATACATGCATTACTAAATGACAATAAAAGAGGACTGCATGTCCTCATAATCTAAAAAAAACCTGAGATGAAGAGTCCTTGGAAATGAGTCTATTTGTTGTGACAACAGTTCAGTGATGGAGGAAGTTGAAGAATTTATCCCCTCTGGTTCAAGAACCTGATGGTCGACGGGTAATAACTGTTCTTGAAACTGGTGGTGTGAGTCCTGATGATGGCAGAGATAAGGGAGCATGACCTGGGTGGTGGGAGTCGCTGATGACGGACGTTTCTGTGACACGCTCTGTCTAAATATATCCAATGGTAGGGAGAGCTTTACCCATGGTGGACTGGGCCGTACTCACTACTTTCTGTAGGAATTTCCATTCAAGGGCATTGGTCTTTCCATATCAGGCTGTGATACAACCAGTCAATATACTTACCTCAACTTTCAGCTAAAAGGTGGGTGGAATTCTCTGCCCAAGGCTATTGTGGATTGTCATTCACTGAGTGCATAGTAAACACTGATCATTAGATTTTTGAATTTTAAGAGAATCAAGAAATTTGGGATTTTTAAATTTTTTAAATCTTTTAGAAATTTTATTTTAATTCTCACTCTCTCTAGGTCGTGGAGTTAATTGAACAGAACAGCCATGGTCTAAATCAGGGGTTGGCAACCTTTTTGCCTCTGTGGGCCAGATCGCGTATTAATGAGCAGATGGTGGGCCAGAAAAATGCCTTTAAAAACTTGAAATATGGGAATTATCCATTTAATACATCTAGTTATGTTTTGCCTCAAGTTAATGAATAGCGCATGCTAGAAAATCATTTGTGCTTTACCAAGGATGCCAATTAGTAATCAAAGAACTCAGTTTAGTTGCAATTTATTTCAATCAAGACATCTTTTGAATTTATTAAAAGGACACAAAGAATCTTTAAACGTAAAACGTATGAACATGATGCATTGAATGGTGGTAAATTAAGTATAATAAAAAAGAAAATTTTAATGCCAACAGTCGATAAATCAATGTGAAACTTGATGCTGTTTGTTGCTTGAAAGCTTCTCAATATTGGGTGTCAGACTTGTTGATGCCAAGAGCAAGATGTTATCCACATGGGCAGCAGTCAATCTTGTTTTCAAATGGTTCTTGGTGTGCTTCATTTTGAAAATAATTGCTCACACAGATAAGTGCTGCCAAACAATGATGCCATCTTTTTTGCATGGTCCACTAAGTTAGGATATTCCCACTTGGATGAATATATTTTCTATAGAAGTCAAGCACTGACACATCTTCAGAATGAAATTTCGATCTCAATATGTCATCACACTGCATCTCGATCAATTCCATTTGAAAAATTTGTGATGCAGTGTCCACTTCCACATCAAATGGAGTAGCAAGCAGCTTGAACTCATCTGCATGCAAGCGAAAATCAGCAAAACGAGATAAAAACTCTTTTCTCAATTCTTGGACCATATTCACAAAAATGCCTGGATCTTGTGCTTTACTTTTTTGAAAAGTGGGAAAATGTGCACAATTTCCTTTTTGAAGCTGGTACTCTCACAATTGCAGCTTTCTTTCCACTGTGGTGGGTCTCGTAATGTCGCCTGATATTTGCCATCTTCTTCACAGCAACATTTTCTAGGCAAATGAGACAAACTGGTTTCCCAGCTTGCTCGATGAAGAAGTAATCTAGTGTCCGAGTTATTCGACAAGTATCATAGCACATGCAAATATCTGGATATTTAGCGTGGATTTCTTGTTAAAACACAGTGATGCTGTTTCTGTTTGCAAATTTGAACGATCCCTTCTGAAAACCTGGGCATGCACGTATAGTATCTAATACATATTAATAAGGTAGTCTGCCTTCCTGTCATTCGCATGTACCAGTGTTTAGTTTGGAACAAAACGGAACCTGGGGCCAGTGTAACAAGACGCCATGCATGTCCATCAGTGTGGTCGCGTGCAACACTCAGAATAAAGAAAAATCGCTCGCGGGCTGGATAAGCATAGTATCACAATATTTGCTCGTGGGCCAGTCAAAATACCTTCGCAGGCCATAGGTTGCCTACCCCTGGTCTAAATGAGTGGTGCAACAGACATAGGGACCTGATTGGCCTACTCCTCCTTCTGGTTCCTATGGGAATAATAGCTTATAGTCAATCCATGCTTTATTTTGGGAAAACATTGAACAGTAATTGAACTGAAGGGGGACCAATATTCTTGAGGGCAGGTTTGTTAAAGCTGTTGGGGAGAGTTTAAACAAATTTGGCAAGGGGGTGGGAACCAGAGTGAAGGGACTCAGGATATGACAGATGGTAAAAAAGCAAAGACAGCGTGCACCCAGACTGTCAGGAAGGGCAGGCAGATGATAGGACATAATTGTAGCCAGCAGGGTAAGTATCAGTGCATTTAGGGATGCAGAATCAAACAGGGTTGCAAATAGAGTACTCAAAGAGTTACATCTCAATGCATGGAATACAAGAAATAAGGTAGACGATCTTATCACAAACAAGAGAAAATCTGCAGATGCTGGAAATCCAAGCCACAGACACAGCATGCTGGAGGAACTCTGCAGGCCAGGCAGCATCTATGGAAAAGGGTACTGTCAATGTATTGGGCCAAGATGGGCGGAACGGCTTTGTGACTGACACCGGTGGTGGGTCTTTGCCTTTGTTTGGCAGGGGATGGAAAGAGAAGAAGCTGGAGAGAACTGGTTGTAGGATTTGATCCAGTGTGGAAACGTGATTAGCTGGAGCCAAGGCGCAGAGGTCTACTGAGGATCGGTGAATCTGGCTTTTGGAAGAGTTGAGCTCCAACATTTGACTGTTTAATTATAATGGGCCCTTTTTTTTTCTTTCTTATTCTTTACTAACTCTTTGGGTAAATTAACATTCATAATTATACTTCTTTATAATTGTATACAGTGTGCAATCTGTTATTTCATGCCAACGGGCTATTGCAGGGCAGTAAATCACGCAGTATTCACACCAACCAGGATTTGGGTGGGTGAGACACCCTAATCTCATGAATCTGTCAGAACCAAAGTCGTATACACCCTAAATGTATGAAGCTGGAGGAAGCTGGGTTTCTCGCCGTGGAATCCAGTGGCTAATGAGCCGCATTTCCAGAGACACCCAGCAAAAGGGGGTTTCATTGTGGGGTCTCATCCGGGTTTGAATTCATTGAATGCCGTGTGATTGCCATGAGCATTGATTAAGTGAATTTGTATTTAGACGATAAGACCATAAGACATAGGAGTAGAATTAGGCCATTTGGCTCATCAAGTCTGCTCTGCCATTCAATCATGGCTGATCCTTTTCCCTTTTCTCGACCCCACTCGCCGGCCTTCTCCCTGTCAACTTTGATGCCATGTCCAATCAAGAACCTATCAATCTCTGCCTTAAATACACCCAACAACCTGGCCTCCACAGCTGCCTGTGGTAATAAATTCCATAAATTTACCACCATCTGGCAAAAGAAATTTCTCCGCATCTCTGTTTTAAATGGACACCCCTCTATCCTGAGGCTGTGCCCTCTTGTCCTCAACTCTCCCACCATGGGAAACATTCTTTCCACATCTACTCTGTCTAGGCCTTTCAACATTCAAAATGATTCAATGAGATCCCCTTCATCCTTCTAAATTCCAGTGAGTACAGACACAGAGCCATCAAATGTTCCTCAAATGATAACCCTTTCATTCCCTGAATCGTCTAACCTTCAGTCCCTGGACAGTAAGCTGTGTGAATTGAGAGCTAGAATCTCCTATCAGTGGGAGACAAAGGAATGTAAAGTTTTGTGCTCATGGAGACCTGGCTGATGGATGAGATATCAGACCACACCATCGAGCTTTCTGGGTTCTCCCTGATCCGGGCGGACAGGTGTAAAAACCTTCCCAGGAAGTGTAAAGGAAGTAGGGTAAGCTTCATGGTCAATAATACCTGGTGTGATCCCCAGAATGTGCATGCCCTCAAATCCTTTTGTTCCCCAGGTCTGGAGCGCCTAGTACAACCTCTCCCTCAATGTCGCAAAAAAAAAGGAGCTGGTCGTGGACAACAGAAGGAATGGAGACAGGCTAGCCCCTACTGACATCAATGGATCTGAGGTTGAGAGGGTGAACATCTTTAAGTTCCTCGGGAAACATGTGTGAAAAAGGCACAACAGCACCTCTTTCACCTCAGACAGTTGAAGAAGTTTCGTGTGGGCCCCCAAATCCTAAGAGCTTTCTACAGGGGCACAATTGAGAGCATCCTGATGGGCTGCATCACTGCCTGGTATGGGAACTGTACCTCCCTTAATTGCAGAACTGCAGAGAGTGGTGCGAACAGCCCAGTGCATCTGCAGATGTGAACTTCCCAGTATTCAGGACATTTACAAAGACAGGTGGGTAAAAGGACTCAAAGGATCATTGAGGACCCAAGTCACCCCAACCACAAACTGTTCCAGCTGCTACCATCTGGGAAATGCATAAAAGCCAGGACCAACACGCTCCGGGACAGCTTCGTCCACCAGGCCATCAGACTGCTTAACTCATGCTGACACAACTGTATTTCTATGTTATATTGACTATCCTGTTGTACATAATATTTATTATAAATTACTAAAAATTGCACATTGCACATTTAGATTTTTATTCCTCATGTATATGAAGGACGTAAGTAATGAAATCAATTCAATTCAATCATCCTTGTGAAACTCCTCTGAACCCCCTCCAATGCCAGCACATTGTTATTTCGATGAGGAGTACAAAACCTTGAGGTTCACAATACTCAAGGTGAGGCCCAAGCAGTGCCGTATAAAACCTCAGCATCACATATGTACTCTTGCACTCTAAATCTTTGAAATGAATATTAACATTGCATTTGCCTTCCTCACCACCAACTCAACCTACAAGTTAACCTTTAGGGTGTCTGGCACAAGGACTTCCAACTCCCTTTGCATCTCAGATTTTTAGATTTTCTTCTCATTTAGAAAATAGTCTGCACATTTATTTCTACTATCAAAGTGCATGACCATGCATTTTCCAACATTATATTTCATTTGCCACTCTCTTGCCCATTTTCCTAAACTGTTTAAGTCTTTCTGCAGCCTATCTATTTCCTCGCCGCTACCTGCCCCTCCACCAATCTTTGGATCATCTACAAACTTGGCAACCAAGCCATCTATTCCATCATCAAAATCATTGATATACAGTACAAAAAGAAGCGGTCCCAACACCAACCACTGCGGAGCACCACTAGTCACTGGCAGCCAGCCAGAAAAGGATCATTTTACTCCCACTCGCTGCCTCCTACCAATCAGCCAATACTCTAGTAATTTTCCAGTTCTCTGGCACCAATGATTCTTGAAAGATCATTGCTATAGTCGTCCTATATCCACTCTCATCTCACTTTCACCATCCGCTTTGATATTATCTGCTAGCTTGTTTTCATATTTCATCTTTTCCCTCCTAATGATTCTTTTAGTTGCTCTCTGTAGGTTTTTAAAACCTTCCCAATCCTCTGTCTTCCCGCTAATTTTTGCTTTGTTGTACGCCCTCTCTTTTGCTTTCACATTAGCTTCGACTTCCCTTGTCAGCCACATTTGTACTATTTTGTTATTTGAGTATTTCTTTGTTCTTGGAATACATCTATCCTGCACCTTCCTCATTTTCCCCAGAAACGCACGCCATTGCTGCTCTGCTGTCATCCCTGCCAGCATCTCCTTCCAATTTACTTTGGCCAACTCCTCTCTCATACCACTGTAATTTCCTTCATTCCACTGGAATACTGCTATGACAGACTTTACTTTCTCCCTATCAAATTTCAAGTTGAACTCAGTCATATTATGATCACTGCCTCCTAAGGGTTCTTTTACCTTAAGCTTCCTAATCATATCTGGTTTCATTACACAACACCCAATCCTGTACAGCGGATCCCCTAGTAGGCCCAACGATAAATTGCTCCAAAAAGGCGTCTCATCGGCATTCAACAAACTCACTCTCTTGAGATCCATTTCCAACCTGATTTTTCCAATCTACCTGCATGTTGAAATCTCTCATGATTATTATAACGTTGCCCTTCTGACATGCCTTTTCTACTTCCTATTGTAACCTGTGGTCCACATCACAGATATTGTATATAACAGCCATCAGGGTCCTTTTACCCTTGCAGTTTCTAAACTCAACCCACAAGGGATTCAACATCTTTTGATCCTATATCACATCTTGCTACTGATTTGATACCGTTTTTACTCGCAGAGCCATGCCACCACCCTCTGCCTACGTTCCAATCCCTCTGATACAAAGTGTACTCAGCTCTGAAATACAACCTTTCTTCAGCCAGTCAGTCCTCACAGTCTGTAATAGTCCAACAAGATCATCCACCTTATTTCTGATACTCAACCTGCTGGCTGCAATTTTGTCCTATCTTCTGCTGCCCTTCCTGACAGTCTGACTACATGTTATCTTTGCTTTTTTAACTATCCATCCTATCCTGAGTCACTTTATTCCAGTTCCCACGCCTCTGCCAAATTAGTTTAAATACTGCCCAAGAGCTCTAATAAACCTGCCTGCGAGAATATTGGTCCCCCTCAGGTTCAAGCCAGATCTAACGTATAGAAAGGCTTTGAGGAAAGAGAAGCAGAATAAAGGGTGTAAAGGTAGAAGGGCTAAAGTGTGTGTACCTCAATGCAAGAAGCATCAGGAACAAAGGTGATGAACTGAAGCTTGGATACATACATGGAATTATGATGTAGTGGCCATTACAAAGACTTGGCTGGCACCAGGGCAGGAATGGATTCGCAATATTCCTGGATTTCAGTGCTTTAAAAGGGATAGAGAAGGGGGCAAAGGGGAGGAGGGGTGGCATTACTGGTCAGGGATACTATTACAGCGACAGAAAGGGTGGGTAATGTAGCAGGATCCTCTTTTGAGTCAGTATGGGTGGAAGTCAGGAACAGGAAGGGAGCAGTTACTCTATTGAGAGTATTCTGTAGGCCCCCTGGTAGCAGCAGAGATACAGAGGAGAAGTTTGGGAAGCAGATTTTGGAAAGGTGCAAAAATAACAGAGTTGTTATCATGGGTGACTTTAACTTCCCCAATATTGATTGGCATCTGATTAGTTCCAAGGGTTTGGACAGGGCAGAGTTTGTTAAGTGTGTCCAGGACGGATTCCTGTTACAGTATGTTGACAGGCCAACCAGGGGGAATGACATACTAGATCTAGTATTAGGTAACGAACCGAGTCAGGTCACAGATCTCTCAGTGGGTGAGCATCTGGGGGACAGTGACCACCGCTCCCTGGCCTTCAGCATTATCATGGAAAAGGATAGAATCAGAGAGGACAGGAAAATTTTTAATTGGGGAAGGGCAAATTATGAGGCTATAAGGCTAGAACTTGTGGGTGTGAATTGGGATGTTGTTTTTGCAGGGAAATGTACTATGGACATGTGGTCCATGTTTAGAGATATCTTGCAGGATGTTAGGGATAAACTTGTCCTGGTGAGGAAGATAAAGAATGGTAGGGTGAAGGAACCATGGGTGACAAGTGAGGTGGAAAATCTAGTCAGGTGGAAGAAGGCAGCATACATGAGGTTTAGGAAGCAAGGATCAGATGGGTCTATTGAGAAATATAGGGAAGCAAGAAAGGAGCTTAAGAAGGGGCTGAGAAGAGCAAGAAGGGGGCATGAGAGGGCCTTGGCGAGTAGGGTAAAGGAAAACCCCAAGGCATTCTTCAATTATGTGAAGATCAAAAGGATGACAGGAGTGAAGCTAGGACCTATTAGAGATAAAGGTGGGAAGATGTGCCTGGAGGCTGTGGAAGTGAGCAAGGTCCTCAATGAATACTTCTCTTCGGTATTCACCAATGAGAGGGAACTTGATGGTGAGGACAGCATGAGTGAGGTTGATGTTCTGGAGCATGTTGATATTAAGGAAGAGTAGGTGTTGGAGTTGTTAAAATACATTAGGATGGGTAAGTCCCCGGGGCCTGACGGAATATTCCCCAGGCTGCTCCACGAGGCAAGGGAAGAGATTGCTGAGCCTCTGGCTAGGATCTTTATGTCCTCGTTATTCACGGGAATGGTACCGGAGGATTGGAGGGAGGCAAATGTTATCCCCTTGTTCAAAAAAGGTAGTAGGTATAGTCTGGGTAATTATAGACCAGTGAGCCTTACACCTGTAGTGGGAAAGCTGTTGGAAAAGATTCTTAGAGATGGGATCTATGGATATTTTGAGAATCGTGGTCTGATTAGGGACAGTCAGCGTGGCTTTGTAAAGGGCAGATCGTGTCTAACAAGCCTGATAGAGTTCTTTGAGGAGGTGACCAGGCATATAGATGAGGGTAGTGCAGTGGATGTGATCTATATGGATTTTAGTAAGGCATTTGACAAGGTTCCACACGGTAGGCTTATTCAGAAAGTCAAAAGGCATGGGATCCAGGGAAGTTTGGCCAGGTGGATTCAGAATTGGCTTGCCTGCAGAAAGCAGAGGGTCATGGTGGAGGGAATACATTTGGATTGGAGTGCTGTGACTAGTGGTGTCCCACAAGGATCGGTTCTGGGACTTCTACTTTTCATGATTTTTATTAACGACATGGATGTGGGGGTAGAAAGGTGGGTTGGCAAGTTGGCAGACAACACAAAGGCTGGTGGTGTTGTAGATAGTGTAGAGGATTGTCAAAGATTGCAGAGAGACATTGATAGGATGCAGAAGTGGGCTGAGAAGTGGCAGATGGAGTTCAACCCGGAGAAGTGTGAGGTGGTACACTTTGGAAGGACAAACTCCAAGGCAGAGTACAAAGTAAATGGCAGGATACTTGGTAGTGTGGAGGACCAGAGGGATCTGGGGGTACATGTCCAGAGATCCCTGAAAGTTGCTTCACAGGTAGATAGGATAGTTAAGAAATCTTATGGGGTGTTAGCTTTCATAAGTCGAGGGATAGAGTTTAAGAGTCGCGGTGTAATGATGCAGCTCTATAAAACTCTGGTTAGGCCACACTTGGAGTATTGTGTCCAGTTCTGGTTGCCTCACTATAGGAAGGATGTGGAAGCATTGGAAAGGGTACAGAGGAGATTTACCAGGATGCTGCCTGGTTTACAGAGTATGGATTGTGATCAGAGATTAAGGGAGCTAGGGCTTTACTCTTTGGAGAGAAGGAAGATGAGAGGAGACATGATAGAGGTGTTAAATATTTTAAGAGGAGTAGATAGAGTGGATAGCCAGCACCTCTTCCCCAGGGCACCACTGCTCAAAACAAGAGGACATAGCTTTAAGGTAAGGGGTGGGAAGTTCAAGGGGGATATTAGAGGAAGGTTTTTTACTCAGAGAGTGGTTGGTGCGTGGAATGTACTGCCTGAGTCAGTGGTGGAGGCAGATACAGTAGTGAAATTTAAGGGACTACTAAACAGGCATATGGAGGAATTTAAGGTGGGGTGTTATATGGGAGGCAGGGTTTGAGGGTCGGCAGAACATTGTGGGCCGAAGGGCCTGTAATGTGCTGTACTATTCTATGTTCTATGTTCTAAGTCCAACCTGTCATTTTTGAACAGGTCATAACTCCCCCAGAAGAGATCCCAATGATCCAAGAACCTGAAACCTGAAACCCTGCCCCTGCACCAGCTTCTCAGCCACACATTAATTTGCAAAATCATCCCATTTCTACTCTCACTGGCATGTGGCACAGGCAACAATCCAGAAATTACTACCCGGGAGGTTCCGCTTATCAGTTTTCTGCCCAGTTCTCTAAAATCCCTCTTCAGAACCTCTTTGCTTTTCCTTCCTATGTCATCGGCACCAACAAGTACCATGTCATCTGGTTGCTCTCCTTCCCTCCACAAAATGTTGTGGCCGTGATTTGAGACATCCCTGAAGCTGACACCTGAGAGGTAAGAATACCATCCGGGTGTCTCATACGCGTCCATACAATCTCCTATTCTCCTGAGTCCCCCATCACTACTGGTCCCCTCTTCTCCCTCTTTCCCTTCTGCACCATAGACCTATGCTCAGTGCCAGTAATCCGAACTCCATGGCATTTAAGTAGTTTAAGCCTGTGTTAAACTATTGTCCATGAAAGTGATTAAGATACGTGGTTATGAACGAGCACAAGGAGTGTAGGCAAGAGTGCTGAATTGGAAATTGAGTTTCCCATAGCTGAAGGCCAAGACATTAAAGACAAGTTGCTCTCATTTCTATGGAGTGAGGGGAAGGAGTGGTCTGATGTGGAAGGTCTACTAAACCCTCCAGTGATGGGTGAAGATCCTGGGCTGGTATCAGCCCTTACGTCCCTGGTGGATCAATGGCAAAGTGCACCGGCAAACAGCCAAAGTTCTCATAGCTGTTGTTCTCAGGAGTGAAGCCTACCCCTGAGGGGGAGGGGGAACATGAGACTTGGGTGGAGCAGACCTCTCAGATGCTGAATAATGTTAAAAGTCAGCGACTGCTAGAGAGTCTAAAGGGTCTGGTTGCTGAAGTAGTGAGGTCCTCCAAGGCAGTGAACCCCTTAGCTACTTCTATGGGCTACATGCAAGCGCTAGAAAACGTTTGCGGGAACAAATATTCCTATAGTGAGGAGGCTAGTGGCAGCCTGCAAGGAGAAAGTTGGAGAGAGCTTTCTGAAAACCTTGTCCATTCACCCTGTGTTCTGAGCTGCTTTTGAGGGAGAATGCACCTGTCCTAGGCTGGATGTTGAGTACAAATGAGGAACTATGTGGTACACTCAGTCCAAACTCGTCGTGTTATGGCCTGGGGAAGTAGAGTGACAGGAAACCCCAAATTTCCCGGAATGCCTGATACTGGTGGATGCTCCTGAAGGCAACGAAGAGGAGTCATGCTTACCTGCTAGGTACTGGTGAGGCCCAAACTGCAGAAGTCATTGGTTGTACAGGTAAACAGGATGACAGTGATTGTCAGGACACCCTGGGTGGGGTGGGGGGTGGTGGTGGGTTCCTCTCAGGCAGGGAATGCCAAAGGCACACCTTTTTCCAGTGACTATAATGTCTAGTTTTCATGTGAAACAAGCAGGAGAGAAACCATCTCCTGGAAAGAGAAAGTTAACAACCGAGTCATTCAACTTTGGTGACTCCCTCGTTTCTGGAAGTTGGAAGAGGAGATTGACAGAGAAGATGTTGAAGTTCAAAGGTGTCTTTTCCACTGGTAAGTCCAATGTAGGTTGTTCTAAGTGTACTCTCCACACCATCTGAGTGACAGAAGACATCCCTTTCAGAGAAATGTCTCGGTGACTGGCACTCGCTCAGGTGGAGGACATTAGGCAGCATCTGTGGAAGCTGGGATTATCACTGAGTCCAGGAGTCACTATGCATTCCCCCATAGTGGTGGTGAGAAAGAATAGGAAGATACGAATGTGTGTGGCCTTTCGGACACTGAACTGATGCACGGTCCCCAACCAGTATGCTGTTCCGAGGATCAAGGACGCACTGGCCTGCCTGAGTGGTGTGAAGTGGGTATTATCAGATACCCATGAGTGAAGCTGACAAGGAGAAGATGGCATTCATATGTCCACGGATTCTTTCAGTTTGAAAGGATGCCCCAGGGCATATTAGGAGCTCCGGATACTTTCCAGCGTGTCATAGAGAAAACTTCTTTCTTTTCAAATCTTTTTATTGTATATATAGGAAAAATAACATGAGTACATCGAAGTAACAACACTTACAATGCCTCAAAAAAAAACATTATCTTAAAGATTGAAAACAAAATTTTGTGCTAACAAAAAAAACCTACTGAGCAGAAAAGTGACAAAAAAAAAGAGAACCCATTAGGTGTACAACCCCGGAGCCATGCGTCATACAAAGAGCTTCTAAAAATAAACATCAAACCGCCAGCAAGAAAAGAAAATATACTAAAAAAAATTTACAATTAGATCGTGGAAAACTTATATCAATTAACTCAAATGATAATAACGAGCAAATGAGCCCCATCTTTTCTCAAAATCAAATAAAGGTTCAAAGGTTTGACTTCTAATTTTCTCCAAACTAAGACATAGCATCACTTGAGAGAACCATTGTGACAAAGTGGGAGCTGATGTATCCTTCCACTTCAACAAAATGGCCCTCCTAGCTATCAATGTAACAAATGCAATAACATGATGGTCAGACACAGGATTGGGAAAAGGAACTTAATTTGACTTTTATGATGGAGGATTGGATGCGGATATTGAAGTTGGTTAATTCTTCTTCAATTTGTGCTAGCCATTCATCGATTTGATTTAAAATTGTACATCGTTATCATTTGACAAAGGAGAGACTTTCTAAAATCTTTCCTAATGTTGATAGTCATTGTGATAGATGTAAAACTGAGATAGCTACACTGACACATATGTTTTGGTCTTGTTCTATATTGGAACAGTTCTGGAAGTCAGTTTTCTCAACAATTTCTAAAGCACTTAAAATAAATTTACAACCTAATAAATTAACTGTGCTCTTTAGAATAGCTCCTCAAAATATTCATGGTATTTCTGTGTCTGACCAACATAGAGAAAACTATTGGGGACGTGCACTTGCTGGTGTATCTGGATGATCTCATCGTGTTCAGGTACACCCTAGAAGGGCACAAGGCTAGGCTACTGAAAGTGTTAGGCCACCTGAAATGTAGGCCGTCTGTCAACTACATTGGGCACGTAGTTTTACAGGATGGAGTAGTTACGGATCTGTCAAAAATAGAGGTGGTGGCCACATGGCTAAGGCCCAAGAATGTGAGCACCCTACACTCATTCCTTGGATTCTGTGGGTACTAACAGAAGTTTGTGAAGAACTGCTCTAAAGTGAGTCACCCTTTCAATTAGCTTCGGTGTGGTAACCCTCTCTTGGGGAAGAATGGGAGGATAACAAAAGGAGAAGATAGTAAACATTATCTTGCCCTTCAAAGCCTTTTGGAGCAAGATAGGATGCAAAATGAGAAGCAATGTTGGGTTACTGTTAGAGATAAGGGATGTGTAAGAATGTGGGCCATCCAATCAGGAGTGGAGCGGGGAGAAGGCTGGGGGAGCCGCTTTGTGACTGACAACATGAGTCGTGGTCTTTGTTCAGCAGGAGATGGAGAGAGATGACGCTGGAGAGAACTGACCATAGGATTCAATCTGGTGGGGAAATGTGATTTGATGGAGCCAATGTGCAGAGGTCTGCTGAGGATCGGTGAACATGGCTTTTTGAAGATTTGAGCTCCAAACTGTGCAAATTTGACTGTTTAATTATGATGCGCTCTTTTTTTCTTTCTTTTCTTTACTAATGCTTTGGTTAAGTTAATGTTCACAAATATACTTCTTTATAATTGTATGCTGTGTGCAATCTCTTATTTCATGCCGACAGGCTATTGCAGGGCAGTAAATCACACAGCATTAACACAAACTGGGGTATGGGTGGGTGAGACATTCCAATCTCATGGATTTGGCAGGACCAAAGTCATATACACTCTAGATGTATGAAGCCGGTGAAAGGTGAGTTTCTTGCCATGGAATTCAGTGACTGTTAACGAGGGGCTAACCAGCTGCATTTGCAGAGATGCCCAGTAAAAGAGGGTTTCAGGTGAAAGGACCCTGATGGCAGTTATATACAGGCTACCCAACATGCTGGGATGTAGATTAGAGATTACAATGGCAATAGAAAAGGTGTGACAAAAGGCCAATGTTATGATAGTCATGCAAGTCAATTGGGAAAATCAGGTTGGTAATGGATCTCAAGAGAGTGAGTTTGTTGAATGCCTATGAGATGGCTTTTTGGAGCAGTTTGTCATTGAGCCTACTAGGGGATCTGCTGTACTGGATTGGGGGCTATGTAATGATCTGGAGATGATTAGGAAGCATAAAGTAAAAGAAACATTAGGAGGCAGTGATCACAGTATGATTAAGTTCAACTTGAAATCTGTTAGGGAGAAAGTAATAATAATAATAGTAAGTATTTTATTGATCCCGAGTGGGAATTCTTTCATTACAGCAGGACCATATAAAAACACACTTAGCAGTGAGCAGACTTAATAGTAAAGTATAGAATATTAATACACACAACAATAATGTACAAATCTACAATAATGTGCAATAATAATGTATGAAATAGTAAAACAGAGACTATTGTACTACGATGTGTGTTCTCCTGTTGCACAGAAATAACAGTTGTATATGCTTATTGCATTTGGTAGGAAAGATTTTCTGTAATGATCTTTGTGACAGCAGAACTGAATGAGTCTGTTAGAAAAGATGCTCTGCTACTTATTCAATTGGTCATGGAGAGGATGTACCAGATTGTCCATAATGGATTACAGTTTATTTAGTGACCTTCTGTCCACCACTAACTCAAAAGAGTCTGGACTGTAGCCAAGGACGGATCCAGCCTTTTTGATGAATTTATTTAGTCTTTTTGCATCACCAGCACTGATGCTGCTCCCCCAATATAAAGTCGCAAAGAATGCACATGCCACAACAACTGGTAAAAGATCTCCAACATCCTGCTGCACACATTGAAGGATCTCAGCTTCCTTAGAAAATAGACTCTGCTCATCCCTTTCTTGTAAACAGCCTTTGTGTTGGTTTTTCAGTCAAGTCTGTTGTCAAGGTGAACACCCTTCATCACTGCAACTTCTCCCAGAATGTACACAGGACTCGGCACAGTCCTCTTCCTCCTAAAATCAATCACCATATAAATGGTTTTGTCCACATTCTGGAGCAGGTGATTCCTCTTGCTCCATTCCACAAACTTGTCCACTAGACCTCTGTACGCTAACTCCTGCCCATCTCTGATATATCCAAGCACAGCAGAGTCACCAGAGAAGTTCTGCAAGTGGCAAGACTCGGATTTGTACTGAATGTCTGAGGTGTACAGTGTGAACAGGAACGGAGACAGGACAGTCCCTTGTGGGGCTCCAGTGCCAAGCACCACCATCTCAGGCAGAGAACTACCCTACAGGTTAACTTGTAGGGTCAGGCAGTGGTGAGGAAGGTAAATGCAATGTTAACATTTATTTCAAGAGGTCTAGAATACAAGAGCAGTGATGTGATGCTGAGGCTTTAAGGCACTGGTGAGGTCTCACCTTCAGTATTATCAACAGTTTTGGGCTCTGCATCTTAGAAAAGGTGTGCTGGCATTGGGAAGGGTTCAGGGAGGTTCACAAGGATAATTCTGGGAATGAAGGTGTTGTCATATAGAAACATAGAAACATAGAAAATAGGTGCAGGAGTAGGCCATTCGGCCCTTCGAGCCTGCACCGCCATTTATTATGATCATGGCTGATCATCCAACTCAGAACCCAGCCTTCCCTCCATACCCCCTGACCCCTGTAGCCACAAGGGCCATATCTAACTTCCTTTTAAACATAGCTAATGAACTGGCCTCAACAGTTTGCTGTGGCAGAGAATTCCACAGATTCACCACTCTCTGTGTGAAGAAGTTTTTCCTAACCTTGGTCCTAAAAGGCTTCCCCTCTATCCTCAAACTGTGACCCCTCGTTCTAGACCTCCCCAACATCGGGAACAATCTTCCCGCATCTAGCCTGTCCAATCCCTTTAGGATCTTATACGTTTCAATCAGATCCCCCCTCAATCTTCTAAATTCCAACGAGTACAAGCCCAGTTCATCCAGTCTTTCTTCATATGAAAGACCTGCCATCCCAGGAATCAATCTGGTGAACCTTCTTTGTACTCCCTCTATGGCAAAGATGTCTTTCCTCAGATTAGGGGACCAAAACTGCACACAATACTCCAGGTGTGGTCTCACCAAGGCCTTGTACAACTGCAGTAGTACCTCCCTGCTCCTGTACTCGAATCCTCTCGCTATAAATGCCAGCATACCGTTCGCCTTTTTCACCGCCTGCTGTACCTGCATGCCCACTTTCAATGACTGGTGTATAATGACACCCAGGTCTCGTTGCACCTCCCCTTTTCCTAATCGGCCACCATTCAGATAATAATCTGTTTTCCTATTTTTGCCACCAAAGTGGATAACTTCACATTTATCCACATTAAATTGCATCTGCCATGAGTTTGCCCACTCACCCAACCTATCCAAGTCACCCTGCATCCTCTTAGCATCCTCCTCACTGCTAACACTGCCACCCAGCTTTGTGTCATCCGCAAACTTGGAGATGCTGCATTTAATTCCCTCATCCAAGTCATTAATATATATTGTAAACAACTGGGGTCCCAGCACTGAGCCTTGCGGTACCCCACTAGTCACCGCCTGCCATTCTGAAAAGGTCCCGTTTATTCCCACTCTTTGCTTCCTGTCTGCTAACCAATTCTCCACCCACACCAATACCTTACCCCCAATACCGTGTGCTTTAAGTTTGCACACTAATCTCCTGTGTGGGACCTTGTCAAAAGCCTTTTGAAAATCCAAATATACCACATCCACTGGTTCTCCCCTATCCACTCTACTAGTTACATCCTCAAAAAATTCTATGAGATTCGTCAGACATGATTTTCCTTTCACAAATCCATGCTGACTTTGTCCGATGATTTCACCGCTTTCCAAATGTGCTGTTATCACATCCTTGATAACTGACTCCAGCAGTTTCCCCACCACCGACGTTAGGCTAACCGGCCTATAATTCCCCGGTTTCTCTCTCCCTCCTTTTTTAAAAAGTGGGGTTACATTAGCCACCCTCCAATCCTCAGGAACTAGTCCAGAATCTAACGAGTTTTGAAAAATTATCACTAATGCATCCACTATTTCTTGGGCCACTTCCTTAAGCACTCTGGGATGCAGACCATCTGGCCCTGGGGATTTATCTGCCTTCAATCCCTTCAATTTACCTAACACCACTTCCCTACTAACATGTATTTCGCTCAGTTCCTCCATCTCACTGGACCCTCTGTCCCATACTATTTCTGGAAGATTATTTATGTCCTCCTTAGTGAAGACAGAACCAAAGTAATTATTCAATTGGTCTGCCATGTCCTTGCTCCCCATAATCAATTCACCTGTTTCTGTTTGCAGGGGACCTACATTTGTCTTTATCAGTCTTTTCCTTTTTACATATCTATAAAAGCTTTTACAGTCCGTTTTTATGTTCTCTGCCAGTTTTCTCTCAAAATCTTTTTTCCCCTTCCTAATTAAGCGCTTTGTCCTCCTCTGCTGAACTCTGAATTTCTCCCAGTCCTCAGGTGAGCCACTTTCTCTGGCTAATTTGTATGCTACTTCTTTGGAATTGATACTATCCCTAATTTCTCTTGTCAGCCACGGGTGCACTACCTTCCTTGATTTATTCTTTTGCCAAACTGGGATGAACAATTGTTGTAGTTCATCCATGCAACCTTTAAATGCCTGCCATTGCATATCCACCGTCAATCCTTGAAGTGTCATTTGCCAGTCTATCTTAGCTAATTCATGTCTCATACCTTCAAAGTTACCCCTCTTTAAGTTCAGAACCTTTGTTTCTGAATTAACTACGTCACTCTCCATGTTAATGAAGAATTCCACCATATTATGGTCACTCTTACCCAAGGGGCCTCTCACGACAAGATCGCTAATTAACCCTTCCTCATTGCTCAAAACCCAGTCCAGAATAGCCTGCTCTCTAGTCGGTTCCTCGACATGTTGGTTCAAAAAACCATCCCGCATACATTCCAAGAAATCCTCTTCCTCAGCACCTTTACCAATTTGGTTCACCCAGTCTACATGTAGATTGAAGTCACCCATTATAACTGCTGTTCCTTTATTGCACACATTTCTAATTTCCTGTTTAATACCATCTCCGACCTCACTACTACTGTTAGGTGGCCTGTACACAACTCCCACTAGCGTCTTCTGCCCCTTAGTGTTACGCAGCTCTACCCATATCGATTCCACATCTTCCCGGCTTATGTCCTTCCTTTCTATTGCGTTAATCTCTTTTTTAACCAGCAACGCCACCCCACCTCCCCTTCCTTCGTGTCTATCCCTCCTGAATATTGAATATCCCTGAACGTTGAGCTCCCATCCCTGGTCACCCTGGAGCCATGTCTCTGTGATCCCAACTATATCATAATCATTAATAACAATCTGCACTTTCAATTCATCCACCTTATTACGAATGCTCCTTGCATTGACACATAAAGCCTTCAGGCGCTCTTTTACAACTCTCTTAGCCCTTTTTAATATGAGGGACTTTTGATAGCTCTGTGTCTGTACTCACTGAAATGTAGAAGGATGGGGTGGGGGTGGTACTTAAGAAGGGTGGGAGGTAGCAGAAAGGAAACTATAGACCTGTTAGCCTGACATCAGTGGTTGGGAAGCTGTTGGAATCAATTGTTAGGGATGAGATTACAAAGTACCTGGAGGCACATGGCAAGATAGGCCAAAGCCAGCATGGTTTCCTGAAAGGAAAATCCTGCCTGACTAACCTATTGCATTTTTTTGAGGAAATTACAAACAGGGGTAGACAAAGGAGATGCAGTGGATGTGGTGTACTTGGATTTTCAGAAGGCCTTTGACAAGGTGCCACACATGAGGCTGCTTAGCAAGATAAGAGCCCGTGAAATTACAAGTAAGTTACTAGCATGGGAGGAACATTGGCTGATCAGCAGAAAACAGAGAGTGGGAATAAAGGGATCCTATTCTGGCTGGCTGCTGGTTATCAGTGGAGTACTACAGGGGTCGGTGTTGGGACCACTGCTTTTTACAATATATGTCAATGATTTAGACTATGGAATCAATGATTTGTGGCTAAATCTGCCAATGATACAAAGATAGGTGGAGGAGCAAGTAGTATTGAGAAAACAGAGAGCCTGCAGAGAGATTTAGATAGTTTAGGGGAATGGGCAAAGAAGTGGCAAATAAAATACAATGTTGGAAAATGTATGGTCATGCACTCTGGTTTTAGAAATAAACGGGCAGACTATTATTTAGATAGGGAGAGAATTCAAAATGCAGAGATGCAAAAGGACTTGGAATTTATTGTGCAGGATACCCTAAAGGTTAACCTCCAGGTTGAGTTGGTGGTGAAGAAGGCGAATGCAATGTTGGCATTCATATCTAGAGGTATAGAATATAAGAGCAGGGATGTGATGTTGAGGCTCTTTAATACATCTGGAGTGTTGTGTGCAGTTTAGGGCTCCTTATTTTAGAAAGGATACACTGACATTGGAGAGGGTTCGGAGAAGATTCATGAGAATGATTCTAGGAATGAAAGAATTACCATATGAGGAACGTCTGGCAGCTCTTGGGCTGTATTCCCTGGAGTTCAGGAGAATTAGCGGGGATCTCATATAAACATTCCAAATGTTAAAAGGCCTTAATAGATTATATATGGCAAAGTTATTTCCCATGGTAGGAGAGTCTAGGACAAGAGGGCACGACTTCAGGATTGAAGGACATCCATTTAGAACAGAGATGTGGAGAAATTCCTTTAGTCAGAGGGTGGTAAATCTGTAGAATTTGTTGTCATGAGTGGCTGTGGAGGCCAAGTCATTGGGTGCATTTAAGGCAGAGATAGATAGGTTCTCCATTAGCCAGGGCATCAAAGGGTATGGGGAGAAGGCAGGGGAGTGGGGATGACTGGAAGAATTGGATCAGCCCAAGATTGAATGGCGGAGCAGACTCGATGGGCCGAACAGCCTACTTCTGCTCCTATATCTTATGGTCCTAAGTGGGGAGGGGGAAAGACACTGATTATCAGGGGAGATGGGAATGGGAAAGACACTGGTAATGAGGGGCTTAGAAGGAAGTGGAGAGGAAGAAAGGGACGGCTTATCGGGGGGAAGTGGTGATGGTTAAAGACTCTGGTTATCTGGGTGGAAGTGGGGAGCAGAAAGACTCTGGTTATCAGCGGGATGGATAGTAGTGAGAAGGAAGAAAGACAGGTTACTGGGGGAAAGACAGAGGGTATCAGAGGGAAGTGGGGAGGGGGAAAGACAGTGTTTATCAGCAGAAGTGGGGAGGGGAAAAGATTGTTTATCGCGAGGTAGATGGAAGTGGGGGGGGCAAAGACACTGGTTATCATGGGGAAAGTTGGTATTGGGAAAGACACCGGCTATTGGTGGGGGGGAATGTGTGTGTGGGGGGGAGGGAAGTCGCTGGTTTTCGGGAGATGGATGGAATTTGGGAGGGGTAAAGACATTGGTTATCGAGGGGGTAGATGGAAGTGGGGAGTGAGGAAAGACACAGGTCATCAGAGGGCAGTGAGGCAGGGGAAAGACAGGTTATCAAGGGGGCAGTGAGGAAGAGGAAAGACACTGGTTATTGGGGGAAGTGTGGAGGGGGATAGGCAAATGATATAGGGGTGTGTGGGGAGGGGGAAGACACTGGTAATCAGAGGGTAGTGGGGAGGAGGAAAGAAATTAGTTATCAGGGAACGTGGGGAGTGGGAAAGACACTAGTCATCGCGGGGATGGATGGAAGTAGGGAGAGGGAAAGACACTGGTTATCGGGGGGCAGACAGAAGTATGGAGGGGAAAGACATGGGTTATTGGGGCAATGGGGAGGGGAAAGACATTGGTTATCAGGGGTAGTGGAGAGGGGAAAAGACACTGGTTATAGGGGGATGTGCGGAGGGGGAAGGACACTGGTTATTGGGGGGGAGGGCAATGGAAGTAGGGAAGGTTAAGAACGCTGGTTATCCAGGAGTAGCTGGAAGTGGGGAGGGGAAAACACTGATTATTGTGGGGTAAATGGAAGCAGGGAGGAGGAAAGAGATGGATTATCGGGGGGAAGTGGGAAGGGGGAAATACACTGGATATTGGGGGAATTGGTGGGAACTGGTTTTTGGTGGGAGGTGGGAAGGGGCAGAGACACTAGTTATTAATGGGGTAGATGGAAGAGGGGAGGGGGAACAATGGTTATCATGTGCTTGATAGAAGTGGGGAGGAGGAAAGACACTGGTTATCAAGGCCAGTGCAGGAGGCAGGGGCATAGATACTGGTTATCGGGGGTGGAGTTGGTTGGGGAAAAGACCCTAGATAGGGGGGGATGGTAGTAAGGAGAAAAGACAGTGGTTATCAGGGGGATAGATTGAAGTGGGGAGGGGAAAAACGCTGGTTATCGGGGGTAGATGGAAGTGGGAAGGGGGAAAGACACTGGTTATTGGGGTAGATGGAAGTGGGGAGGGGGAAAGACTCTGCTTATTGGCGGGATTGGGGAGAGTGAAAGATACTGGTTATCGGGGGGTAGGTAGAAGTGGGAGGGGGAAAGACTCTGGTTATCGGGGGTAGATGGTGTCATGTGTGAAGCCAAGCAGAGCTGCAGAACGGATGCTGTTAATGAGAGAGATAACGAGAGATAACGGAGAGCCATTCAAAATGCTAATAAGAGAGAAGAGAGAGATAACGAGAGAGAGACACACATAATTCAGCATGTTGGCATCTGCCACAGACAGTTTGCTTTGAACCTGAACTGTTCATTAACAATCCTGCTGAGATAACAGGAAATGTGAAGTTTGATGGACAGGTGATACCCCATCAGGGGGATAAAATTTGCGGGTTTGCTAAGGCATGAGACACATGGCACGAGACCCTGGAAAGAGCATTGTGCCCCACAAGTTGGTGGAAGTTTGGAGGACCAATTCGCAGGAATCGGTCAGAGGCTCACAGGGTGTAAAGGTACGACTGGTGGGGACCTGTTGTGAGTCCACCCTTGCCTGGGTGCCGGGTTCACCACGGAAGAACGGTCGCATCTGGAATGGAGGGGTCACAGTCGGTGACCACAGCAGGATAGAAACATAGAAACATAGAAAATAGGTACAGGAGTAGGCCATTCGGCCCTTCAAGCCTGCACCGCCATTCAGTGTGATCATGGCTGATCATCCAACTCAGAACCCTGTACCAGCCTTCCCTCCATACTCCCGATCCCTTTAGCCACAAAGGCCATATCTAACTCCCTCTTAAATATAGCCAATGAATTGGCCTCAACTATTTCCTGTGGCAGAGAATTCCACAGATTCACCACTCTCTGTGTGAAGAAGATTTTCCTAATCTCAGTCCTAAAAGGCTTCCCCTTTATCCTCAAACTGTGACCCCTCGTTCTGGACTTCCCCAACATCGGGAACAATCTTCCTGCATCTAGCCTGTCCAATCTCTTTAGGATTTTATACGTTTCAATAAGATTCCCCCTCAATCTTCTAAATTCCAACGAGTGTAAGCCTAGTTCATCCAGTCTTTCATCATATGAAAGTCCTGCCATCCCAGGAATCAATCTGGTGAACCTTCTTTGTACTCCCTCTATGGCAAGAATATCTTTCCTCAGATTAGGGGACCAAAACTGCAGACAATACTCCAGGTGTGGTCTCACCAAGGCTTTGTACAACTGCAGTAGTACCTCCCTGCTCCTGTACTCGAATCCTCTTGCTATGAATGCCAGCATACCATTCGCCTTTTGCACTGCCTGCTGTACCTGCATGCCCACTTTCAATGACTGGTATATAATGACACCCAGGTCTCGTTGCACCTCTTCTTTTCCTAATCAGCCACCATTCAGATAATAATCTGTTTTCCTGTTTTTGCCACCAAAGTGGATAACCTCACATTTATCCACATTAAATTGCATCTGCCATGAATTTGCCCACTCACCCAACCTATCCAAGTCACCCTGCATCTTCCTCACAGCTAGCACTGCCGCCCAGCTTCGTGTCATCCGCAAACTTGGAGATGCTGCATTTAATTCCCTCATCTAAGTCATTAATATATATTGTAAACAACTGGGGTCCCAGCACTGAGCCTTGTGGTACCCCACTAGTCACTGCCTGCCATTCTGGAAAGGTCCCATTTATTCCCACTCTTTGCTTCCTGTCTGCCAACCAATTCTCTATCCACATCAATACCTTACCCCCAATACCGTGTGCTTTAAGTTTGCACACTAATCTCCTGTGTGGGACCTTGTCAAAAGCCTTTTGAAAATCCAAATATACCACATCCACTGGTTCTCCCCTATCCACTCTACTAGTTACATCCTCAAAAAATTCTATGAGATTCGTCAGACATGATTTTCCTTTCACAAATCCATGCTGACTTTGTCCGATGATTTCACTGCTTTCCAAATGTGCTGTTATCACATCTTTGATAACTGACTCTAGCATTTTCCCCACCACCAATGTTAGGCTAACCGGTCTATAATTCCCCGGTTTCTCTCTCCCTCCTTTTTTAAAAAGCGGGGTTACATTAGCCACCCTCCAATCCTCAGGAACTAGTCCAGAATCTAAAGAGTTTTGAAAAATTATCACTAATGCATCCACTATTTCTTGGGCTACTTCCTTAAGCACTCTGGGATGCAGACCATCTGGCCCTGGGGATTGATCTGCCTTTAATCCCTTCAATGTACCTAACACCACTTCCCTACTAATATGTATTTCCCTCAGCTCCTCCATCTCACTAGACCCTCTGTCCCCTACTATTTCCGGAAGCTTATTTATGTCCTCCTTAGTGAAGATAGAACCAAAGTAGTTATTCAATTGGTCTGCCATGTCCTTATTCCCCATAATCAATTCACCTGTTTCTGTCTGTAGGGGACCTACATTTGTCTTAACCAATCTTTTTCTTTTCACATATCTATAAAAGCTTTTACAGTCAGTTTTTATGTTCCCTACCAGTTTTCTCTCATAATCTTTTTTTCCTTTCCTAATTAAGCCCTTTGTCCTCTGCTGGACTCTGAATTTCTCCCAGTCCTCAGGTGAGCTGCTTTTTCTGGCTAATTTGTATGCTTCTTCTTTGGAATTGATACTATCCCTAATTTCCCTTGTCAGCCACGGGTGCACTACCTTCCCTGATTTATTCTTTTGCCAAACTGGGATGAACAATTGTTGTAGTTCATCCATGCGATCATTAAATGCTTGACATTGCATATCCACCGTCAACCCTTTAAGTATCATTTGCCAGAAGGCATCGAAAGGTTTGCCTGAAACCTCAACTGTATCTCTCACTCTCTCTCTCTCTCTAACGGTACAACAGCAATTACTTCGAACTACATTAGACTGAACTGAAGTCTGCTTCACCTTAAGACTGATCATTTTACCCCTAGACTGCGATAAGGCTTGGTTGATTCCTATTACCCTATTTCTGTATATATGTGTATACTATCATTGCTAACCTGTTACATTTATATCCTTGCGGTTAGTGTACTGTATTACTTATTTTTGTTAATAAAACTTTATTAGTTTCTCATAATCACAGACTCCAACGAGTGTTCCATTTCTGCTGGTTTGACAACCCAGCTACTGGGTACGTAACAATGGAAGTGGGGAGGGGAAAAGACTCTGGTTATTGCGGGGTAGATGGAAGTGGGGAGGAGGAAAGACTCTGGTTATCGGGGGTAGATGGAAGTGGGGAGAGGGAAACACTGGTTATCGGGGGGTAGATGGAAGTGGAGGGGGAAAAAACTGGTTATCATGGGAAGATGGAAATGGGGGAAGCACTGGTTATCGGGGTAGATGGATGTGGGAAGAGGGAAAAACTGGTTATTGAGGGAAGTGGAGAGAGTGTAAGACTGGTTATTGGGGGAAGTGGGTGAGATTGGAGAGATGGATGAAGAGAGAAATGAACATGGGCTGTGAGGAATGTAAAAGTGAAAAATTCACTGTTCATACCATTGCTTTGTGGACTACCCAGATAGCATGTGAGGTCCTGTTTTTCTGGTTTGTGCCTGATCTCCACCTGGTAGTGAAGAAGGCTGAGTGAGGATAGATAACTTTAGAAATGAAGAATTGAAATGTTATGTAACCAGCGGAGCGCAGGTGAGAACTGCAAATTGAGCAGAGTTGTTCAGTTTAGACTGAACTTGTTCTCAGTGATGCAGAGGAGGCTTCATTGCAAACATCAAAGACAATAGATAAGTTGGAGGAGGTACATGTGAATCTCTGCCTTACTTGGAAGGGATGTCAAGGTCAACGTCAAGTTTATTCTCATATGCACAAGTACATTATGCACAGATGCAACAAAAAGCTGTCCATACATGTACTGGTATTTCCTTGGATGGTGCTGAGAAAGGAAGCATAGGGGCAGGTGTTGCTTCCCACCACCCCCTCCACCAGAAAGAACAGAGAGAGAGTTCCCTCCATTCTTACTCTTCCAGCCTTTACATCCAGCTCATCACCCTTCATCATTCCCACCAGTTGCTAGTCAAATCCTCCCCCACCACCCCTTTCTGCTTTCTGCAGGGACCACACTCACCATGAATCTTGTTTGCTTATCCTTTCTCACCTCTTCCATTCAATGCCCTGCAACTTCTCCCTGCAAATGGAGGAAGTGCAATACCTTGTAGTCCTTAAAATTAATAAGATTATGCAGCTGTTTGACTTGCTTTCAACATATTAAAGGGAATGGATACGATGGGTGATGAGGAGTAATTTCTATAGCTTTGGGAGTGCAGTATTAAGGAACGTTGTCTGAGGGTTAGAGCCAGGTTCTGATAGTGAACTTAGAAAGGACTTCTACATCCCAGGTTGAAGTTTGTAACACCTTTCCACAAACAGTAATTAAGGACAGATAATTCAAGAACAGCTTCTGTCCCTCCACCATCATATTTTTAAATGGTCTATGAAACCCATGAATACTATCTCATTATTCCTTTGCACAATTTATTTTGGTTTATGGTCACTTTATATCATTGCACTGCTGCACAACACATAATGTCAACAGCAGATGCCATCTCTCTGGCCCTACATTCCTCCTTAGAACGCCTGGAGAATAAAGACGCATATGTAAGGCTCCTTCCAAATAAACTGATTCCTAAGCTTCAGAACCTGGGCCTTAGCACTCAGATCTGCAGCTGGATCTTCAACTTCCTCACAAACAGGACCCAGGCTGTAAAAATAGGGGACAAGCTCTCCTCTACAATCACTCTGAGCACCGGTGCCCCACAAGGCTGTGTACTCAGCCCCCTGCTGTACTCACTGTACACCCATGATTGCGCAGCCAAGTTTCCATCAAACTCAATATATAAGTTTGCTGATGACACCACAACTGTAGGCCGTAACTCGGGTAATGATGAGTTTGAATGCAGAGAGGAAATTAAGAACCTGGTGGCATGGTGCGAAGACAATAACTTATCCCTCAACGTCAGCAAGACGAAGGAATTGGTTGTTGACTTCAGAAGGAGTAGCAGACCGCACGATCCCATTTACATCGGTGGTGCGCAAGTGGAACAGGTCAAAAGCTTTAAGTTCCTCAGGGTCAATATCACAAATGACCTGACTTGTTCCAACCAAGCAGAACCACTGCCAAGAAGGCCCACCAGCGCCTTTACTTCCTGAGAAAACTAAAGAAATTTGGCCTGTCCCCTAAAACCCTCACTAATTTTTATAGATGCACCGTAGAAAGCATTCTTCTGGGGTGCATCACAACCTGGTATGGAAATTGTCCTGTCCAAGACCGAAAGAAGCTGCAGAAGATCGTGAACACAGCCCAGCACATCACACAAACCAATCTTCCGTCCTTAGACTCACTTTACACCACATGCTGTCGGAGCAGTGCTGCCAGGATAATCAAGGTCACAACCCACCCAGCCAACACACTTTTCGTCTCTCTTCCCTCTGGGAGAAGGCTCAGGAGCTTGAAGACTCGTATGGCCAGATTTGGGAACAGCTTCTTTCCAACTGTGATAAGACTGCTGAATGGATCCTGACCTGGATCTGGGCCGTACCCTCCAAATATCCGGACCTGCCTCTCGGATTTTTTGCACTACCTTACTTTTCCTTTTCTATTTTCTATTTATGATTTATGATTTAAATTTTTACTATTTACTATCGATTTGTACTCCAGGGAGTGGGAAGTGCAGAATCAAATATCGCTGTGATGATTGTACGCTCTAGTATCAATTATTTGGCGACAATAAAGTAAAGTAAGTAAGGTGAGCAATAATAAATCTGACCCTGACCTTTTAATCGTAAACTGGAGATTAAGGTATTACGGGCGGCATGGTGGCATAGAGGTTAGTGACAGCATCAGTGATCGGCGGTTGGGGTTCAATTCCTGTCACTGTCTGTAAGGAGTTTGTACATTCTCCCCATGGCCATCTGGGTTTCCTCCCACTTTCCAAACGGGGTACTGGTTAGGGTTAGTAAGTTGTGGGTATGCTATGTTCATGACAGAACTGTGGCAAAACTTGGCGACTGCACCCAGCACATCTTCAGACTGTGTTGGTCATTGATGCAAATGATGCATTTCACTCTGTTTCAATGTTTTAATGTACATGTGATAAATAAATTTAAAGCCAACTCTACCAAAGTTATTAAGTAGCATGGGGAGAAGGTAGGTAAAAAGACCCTTGAATGGTGACAATACATTTGTGACCTAACCTCCAGGCTTGGCGAATAACGCTACATACAACTAGGTAAATGGAGTTGTGTAACAAGTTACCAATATTTCATTAAGTAACAGAAGAGGCTTGAAGACCAAATGGCCTACCCTTGATCCTAGGAGATACCTCCTGTATTCATGGATTTACTGAGATTGATACTGCAACGGTTCAAGAGGGATTTAAACCAGCTCTTCCATCTTTATTCTTCCTGCCCCTAGCAAAGTGTTATCATCCCTGACTCAACTGATTTATTACACCCACAGAATCGACCTAAATGTGTTGCTCTGCTCTAATTCTTAGTCACACCTGTTTGGAAAGGTTTTTTAGACCCTAGTTCAGTCTGTACTAACAGAAAAAAATCTGAATTATACACACAATGTTCAAAGTAAAATTTATTATCAGAGTGAACATATGTTAACCCTGAGATTCTTTTTTTTTGAGGGAATACTTAGCAAAACTAACGAACTATGACTGTAAACAAAACTGTGCAAGTGCAGATAATAAACAAATAGCAATAAATAATGAGCATGAAATAACAAGATCAACGAGTCCTTAAATCAGTGTAGTTCCCCTTTTGTTCAAGAGCCTGATGGTTGAGGGGTAGTAACTGTTCTTGGACCTGGTGGTGTGAGTCTTGAGGCACTTTTAATGTCTACATAATGGCAGCAGCAAGAAAAGAACATGGCTTGGGTGTTGAGGATCTTTGATGATGGATGCTGCTTTCCTACTGCAATGCTTCATGTAGATGTACTCAATGGTTGGGAGGGCTTTACCCGCGACATACTGGGCCGAATCCACTAATTTTTGTCAGATTTTCTGCTCAAAGGCATGAGTGTTTCCATAACACTGTATTGCAGCCAGTCAGCACACTTTCCACCACACATCTATAGAAGCTCGCCAACGTTTTTGCTGACATGCTGAATCTCTGTAGACTCCTGAGGAAGTAGAGGTGCTGTTGTGTTTCTTTGCAATTATATTTATATGATGGGTCCAGGACAGTTCTCTGAGATAGTGACATAAATTGTTCATCTTTGGCCCTGTTAATAACATGGGAAACTACTATCTCCATGGCAAGTATTTACAAGTGAACTGTAAGCAATTGGTAGGATAGGAGGTTGTTGTGAATGCATGGGAAGCATTCTTCTAACTAAACTGTTCTATTTGCACATCAAAGATGTGATTACACACTAACAAAATCTAACTCATCTGCTCTCAAGTGGCTAACTAACATTTCAGAGTCCACACTGAAATTTCTAGATTGGGAGGGAAATAAAAAATGGCAGGTGACAAAAGTTTGTGTAGGGGAACACTTTGCTCCTAGTGTTCATAATGCTGTTAGTTTCAAAGTAAATATGCAAAAAGATAGGTCCAGTATGCAGGTTGAAATTCTAAATTTGAGAAAGGCCAATTTTGATAGTATTAGAATGGTTCTGACAAGTATAGATGGGATAGTCCGTTTCTGGCAAAATTGTAGTTGGTAAATGGGAGGCCATTGAAAGCAAATTTTTGAGAGTACAAAGCTTTATGTGCCTGTCAGAATAAAAGGTAAATATAACAGATTTAGGGACCCTTGAAATTCAAGAGATATTGAGGCCCTGGTTTAGGGAAAAAAGGAGGTACATAGCAGGTATAGGCAGATAGGAACAAATGAGGTACTGATGGAGTATAAGAAATGCAAGAGAACACTTAAGGAAGAAATCAGGAGGGCTAAAAGAAGGCATGAGGTTGCCCCAGCAGACAAGGTGAAGTAGAATATGTTAAGAGCAAAAGGATTGCAAGGGACAAAATTGGTTATAAAGAAGTACAGCACAGGAACAAGCCCTTTGGCCCATCTAGTCCATGCTGAAGCCATGTAAACAGCCTACTCCCATTGACCTCCACCAGGACCATAGCCCTCCATACCCCTACCATCCATGTACCTATCCAAACTTCACTTAAACATTCAAACTGAGCTTATATATACCACTTGTGCTGGTAGCTTATTCCACACTCTCATGTCCCTCTGAGTGAAGAAGTTTTCTCTCATGTTCCCCTTAAATTTCTCACCTTTCACCCTTAAGCCATGACCTCTGGTTGTAGTCCCATCCAATCCCAGTGAAAAAAGCCTATTTATCCTATCTATACCACTCATAATTTTGCATTCCTCTGTCAAATCTCCTCTTTCAGTCTTTCCGTATAACTCTGGTCCTCCAGCCAGCAACATCCTTGTAAATTTTCTCTGCACTCTTTCAACCTTGTTTACATCTTTTCTGTAGGTAGGTGGTCATTTAGAAGATCAGAATGGTAATCTAGGCGTGGATTCAAAAAAGATGGGGAGATTAAATGGATTTTTTGCATCTGTATTTACTCGGGAGATGGACACAGAATCTATAGAAGTGAGGCAAAGCAGCAGTGACGTTATAGACCCTATTGTTACATACCTCATGGATATCTTGTGACTGTCTTATGACCATGATGTAATTGAGTATCTGATGAGCATGATGTAATGGTCTTGTGGAGGTCACATGATGTAATTTTCCCACCGATGTGAGGTCACGTGATGACATGTTCTCACCAGGTATATAAAGGGAGACCCCTGGTGTGACGTAGTTAGTTTTTCCAGTTGAGTTTTAAGTTTAGTTTGTTATTTAATTCGTCAGATACTCCGTTATGCTGCGTATTCGTCTTATGATGCAGTTTCATTTTAAAGTGGAGTTCTACGTTCTATTGTAAGTAGTATTGGAGAGTGAACACCTTGCCAAAGTACAGGAATTTGCCGAGTCGAGTAAAGCTGATATTGTTCGGCAGTTTTGAAGAGGATCGACCTTTATCGAATCTTCGTTGAAGAAATAGTGACCTGCATTTTGAGATATCCTCTGCTAAAACAGGAAGGATTGTGCAGTGTCTATTCTCCAGAGGAAAAGGTCAGTTCCTTTAAACCGTTTTATTTCCGTTATCGTGAATCCTGCGGACAAGGCAGGTTCCAGCCTGGATCAGCAGTAACGTCACGTCTTCGAGGAATTCTTTACTTCAGGAAAGTCTCTCCTAATTGACTGTATAAATCTCTTGGACTTTCGAATTTACCATTCTAAGAACGGTGTTCGAATTTACCACTTTAAGAACTATTTTTGCATTTACCCTTTTAAGAACTGTTCCAGAGTTGCCGCATAGCAGTTAACTTCCAGCTAAATTAGTCATTTAAATATTTTTTTGCTATTGTTGAGCAGAGTTTAATAAATGTTTGTTTGTTTTTATGAAACCTGACTCAATTGATATTCATTGTTGCTAGTCACGTGACATAATTTGTGGATTGTTCCATCTGGGATTGTTCCAATTTTGAGCTTAAGTGCTTGTTTAATTATCAATCTGATTTGGAAAAGGAGTAATACCCGATTCTTTTGTTTGATTGGTCTGTGGGTGGTATTCGGTAGCAATAAATATTGACGACTTTTTGGAATCGCCAGACCCGGAGTTTTTGGCGAAGGCGAGAAAGGGTGTTGTATCCGAGATTGCTAGAAGGTTGGAACTTAAAGGAATTACGAAGGTTACAACAAAGCCAGTAATTCAGAGAAAAATCGCGGCACACTATAAAGAGTTGGGTGTTTTTGATGAAGAAGTGTTAGGTATGTTTCCATTGAGTAATCTAGAGATGCAGTTACATATCGAACAAATAAAGTTAAAGCAATTAGAAGCTGATTTGGAAAGAAGTTGGTTAGAAGCTGAAAATAAACAGAAGGAATTCGAGGCTAGAGAAGCCCATAGGAAAAGGGAAGTTGAAGAAAGAAAAGCAGAGAAACAGAGGAAATTTGATCTAGAGATGGAGAAATTGAAGTCTGAGAATCAGTCCTCTGGTTCTAGGAAACAGTTTGTTGCTAGTTGAGAGGTTATTTTGGCTCCTCCATTTAATGAAACAGTGGACAAATATTTCCAACATTTTGAAATTTTGCACTGAGTTTAGGGTGGCCGAAAGAGAAATGGCTAGTGATGTTACAAAGTGTAATTAGAGGCAAGGCAAAACAAGTTTATACAGCTTTAACTGCTGAGCATGCACTTGATTATGATATTGTGAAGCAGCATATATTGAAAGCGTATGAACTACAGAGCTTATAGAGAAAGAGTCAGAAATTTGAAGAAATCTCTGGAAAAAACTCACATGGAATTTGCCTAGGAGAAATCTGTGTGTTTTGAGAGATGGGTTTCCTCTAAAAATGTGAATGGGGAGTATGATAAATTAAGAGTTGATTTTACTGGAGGAATTTAAAAGGAGCATTCCTGTTGATGTGAGGACATACTTAAATGAAAGGGACACTGCTACATTGCAGGAGTCTGCTAAATTAGCTGATGAGTGAGTTTTAATTCATCAGAGTAAATTTTCTCCAGGTAGAACTTTTAAAAGGAAAAATAGCGCAGAGAGTCAAGGTAAACCAGAAATTAAATCTGAAGTTAGTGAGAAAGGCAAGGATGAAGGGAGACATGTGAAGGAAAGACATTTTGGTCCTATTTGTAATTATTGTAAGAAACCTGGACATGTAATAGCTAACTGTTTTCGATTGAAAAAGAAAGAGAAGGAAGCAGTCCCAGACGCTTGTGTGCAGCATATTGAAACACCTGTAAATCCGCAGAGTTCGATAAATACCAATGAACCTTTGTCAGAGTCTGACCAAGTTAAGAGGGGATATGAACATTTTATAACCGAGGGATTTGTATCCTTGAAAGAAGGATCCACTCCAGTACCAATAAGAATCCTTAGAGATACTGGAGCTTCTCAATCACTAATGTTAGACAGTGTTCTAAAGTTTAGTGAGTCTGACACTGGTGAGGTAAACTATATAAGAGGAGTTGGGAGTGCCCTTATGCTGGTACATTTACATAGAGTAAATTTAAGGTCAGGGTTAGTTACAGGGCCTGTTAAAGTAGGACTACAACCCAGTTTACCCGTGAATGATGTTTCTTTATTGTTAGGGAATGACTTAGCAGATGGACAAGTTTTTCCTGAAGCGCATTTGACAATAAAGCCTATTTCTGAGGAACCACAAGGGGATTATAACACAGATTCTTCCTGCGTTGTAACCCGAGCTATGGCTAAAAAGACTGATGTGCAGGATGGGTTTGTTACCCATGACTGTTCAACTTGGGATTTGAATTTTGAGGATGTGTCAGAAACTTTCTTACCTTCATTATTTGATCAAGATTACTGTAGTAAATCTGACCATGAAGATTTGTCTTTATCTCGGAAGGAGGTGCTACCAGAGCAGGGTAGAGATCCTGAGATTATCAAATTAAGGGAACAAGCTCTTCCAGATAGTGAAATTGAGAAGGTGCCAGTAGGATATTATTTTGAAAAGGGAGTATTAATGAGGAAGGGGATATCACCTACAATTCCTGCAAGTGAGGAATGGGAAGTTAATCACCAGGTAGTAGTTCCTAAAGTTTATCGAAATGAGATTTTAACTATGGCTCATATTATGCCTTTAGGTGGCCATCAAGGTGTAAAGAAAACTATGAACAAGGTTTTTAAACATTTTTACTGGCCTAGTTTAAGAAAAGATGTGGCGACATTTTGCAGGACGTGTCATACTTGTCAAATTGTGGGTAAACCTAATCAAATTACTCCAGTGGCCCCACTGCAACCGATTCCAGCATTTGGTGAGCGGTTTTCCAAAATTATTATAGATTGTGTAGGCCCATTGCCAAAAACTAAAACTGGACATCAATATTTGCTGACCATTATGAGCATAGCGTCTAGGTTTCCAGAGGCAATACCTCTTAGGAATATAACAGCCAAAACTGTGACAAAGGCTCTTATAAAATTCTTCACTTACTTTGGGTTGCCTAAGGAAATACAATCTGATCAAGGTAGTAATTTTATGTCTGGATTGTTCCAGCAGATAGTTTATAATCTGGGAGCAAAACAGATTACCTCATCTGCATATCATCCAGGATCGCAAGGAGCCTTGGAAATATTCCATTCTACCCTTAAAACTATGATGAGGGCATATTGTGTGGAAAATGAAAAGGACTGGGATGAAGGTGTACATTTACTACTTTTTGCAGTATGGGAGGCAGTGCAGGAATCATTAGGTTTTAGTCCTTTTGAACTTGTGTTTGGGCATAGAGTTCAAGGACCTTTGGCCTTGTTGAAAGAACAGTGGAATAATAAAGAGGTACACACTAATTTGCTGGATTATGTTTTAAAATGTAAAGAAAAATTATGTAAAACTTGTAGCTTAGCCAAGGAAAATTTAAAATTGGCTCAGGAGAAAATAAAAACTTGGTATGATAAGGAAGCTAGAATGAGGTTATTTAAGCCTGGAGATAAGGTATTGGTTCTTTTCCCGGTACAAACAAACCCATTACAAGCTAAATTTCATGGTCCTTATGAGATTAAATCTAAACTAAATTATGTGGATTACATGATAAAAACCCCAGATCGAAGAAAGGCAACACAGCTGTGTCATATAAATATGATAAAACCGTATTATGAGAAACAGGCTGCTACTATGACTGTTGTGGTCAATTATAATGAGTTTGATCCCACTGGGAACTTAATGGATGATTTATCTGAAACTCATTTTAAGCCCAACATTATTTCTGCCAGATTACCAAACTCCACAATTCTGGAAAATATTGATGAGAAATTAGCTCATTTACAGCCAGAGCAGAGACAGCAGATGAAATGGTTAATTTTTAAATATAGGGATTTATTTCCAGACGTTCCTAGAAGAACCACCATAACTTCGCATGATGTAGATGTTGGAGATACAAAGCCTATAAAGCAACATCCATATCGGATGAACAGGGAAAAATGTGAACTTGCTGAACAAGAAATTAAGTATATGTTAGAGAATAATATTATTAGACCTTCTATTTCGAATTGGAGTTCACCGTGTGTTATGGTGCCTAAGCCAGACAATAGTATTAGGTTTTGTACAGATTACAGGAAGGTGAATGCTGTGACAAAAACTGATGCATATCCAATCCCTAGGGTAGATGATTGTGTGGATAAAGTTGGACGAGCAAAGTTCCTTACAAAGATTGATTTGTTAAAAGGTTATTGGTGTGTTCCATTGATGGACAGAGGTAGAGAGATTTCTGCATTTGTAACCCCATCCAGGTTATATGAATATAATGTTCTTCCATTTGGGATGAAGAAAGCACCAGGTACTTTCCCATGGATGATTAATAGTGTGATTCATGGGTTAAAAGGTACAGATGCCTATATTGATGACGTAGTTACAGGAAACTATTGTGTTGGCGCGTGGCCAAGTGGTTAAGGCGTCTGTCTAGTGATCTGAAGGTTGCTAGTTCGAGCCTCAGCTGAGGCAGCATGTTGTGGCACTTAACTACACATTGCTCTCCGGTGACACTGGTGCCAAGCTGTATCAGCCTAGTGCCCTTCCCTTGAACAACATCAGTGGCGTGGAGAGGGGAGACTTGCAGCATGGGCAACTGCCAGTCTTCCATACAACCTTGCCCAGGCCTGCGCCCTGGAAACCTTCCAAGGCGCAAATCCATGGTCTCACGAGACTAACGGATGCCTACAAGTTACAGGAAATAATATTTGGAAAGCACATATTACTGCGGTGGAGAAACTATTTGAAAGACTTTCAAAAGCTAACTTAACTATTAACTTAGTTAAAAGTGAATTTGGTCATGCCTCGGTGACCTACAAGTTATGTTGTGGGTCAAGGAAAACTAGCTCCTGTTCAGGCAAAAGTTCAGGCAATTTTAGAAGTACCCACTCCAACTGGTAAGAAAACTCTCAGAAGATTCTTGGGTACGGTAGGATATTACCAAAAATTTTTAGGAATTTTGCGGACATTGCTCTTCCATTAACTAACCTCTTGAAGAAAAATGAAAGGTTTGTTTGGACAGAGCCTTGTCCAGTAGCTTACTTTTCTAAGAAATTTAATTTGCATCAAAGAAATTATTCAACAATAGAATAGGAACTATTATCTCTTGTTTTGGCTTTACAACATTTTGAAGTGTATGTTGGTACAATTCAAAAACCACTCAGTTTACACCAATCATAATCCGTTAGTGTTTTTAAGTAAGATGAAAAACAAAAATAAAAGATTACTAAATTGGAGTTTGATGTTACAGGAGTATAATATTTTGATAACCCATATTAAAGGTAAAGGTAATGTGATCGCTGATCGTCTATCTAGTTGTTAAATGTACAATGTAATTTTTTTTGCAGTGCTTTTTAACATTTGTAACACTCCTACTGTATATTAGTTTGCAAGATGCTGTATGATAATACTGTGTATATTGTGTAAGTTGTAAATTTTATACATTTGTATTTGTTTTGTAAATAGTTAATTGTTAAAATTTTGCTCCTAAAAAGACCAAAATATTTTTGGAGGGAGGTGTTACATACCTCATGGGTATCTTGTGACTGTCTTATGACCATGATGTAATTGAGTATCTGATGAGCATGATGTAATGGTCATGTGGAGGTCAGATGATGTAATTTTTCCACTGATGTGAGGTCACGTGATGAAATGTTCTCACCAGGTATATAAAGGGAGACCCCTGGTGTGATGCAGTTAGTTTTTCCAGTTGAGTTTTAAGTTTAGTTCATTGTTTAATTCATCAGATACGCCGTTATGTTGCATATTCATCTTATGATGCAGTTTCGTTTTAAAGCGGAGTTCTACTTTCTATTGTAAGTAGTATTGGAGAGTGAAGACCTTGCCAAAGTACAGGAATTCACAGAGTTCAGTAAAGCTGATATTGTTTGGCGGTTTTGGAGGGGATTGACCTTGATTGAATCTTAGTTCAAGAAATAGTGACCTGCATCTTGAGATATCCTCTGCTAAAGCAGGAAGGATTGTGCAGTGTCTATTCTCCAGAGGAAAAGTTCAGTTCCTTTAAACCGTTTTATTTCCATCGTCGTGAATCCTGCGGCCAAGGCAGGTTCTGGCCAGGATCAGCAGTAACGTCACGTCTTCGAGGAGTTCTTTGCTTCAGGAAAGTCTCTCCTAATTGACTGTATAAATTTCTTGGACTTTCGAATTTCCCATTCTAAGAACGATGTTTGAATTTACCACTTTAAGAGCTGTTTTTGCATTTACCCTTTTAAGAACTGTTCCAGAATTGCTGTATAGCAGTTAACTTCCAGTTAAATTAGTCGTTTGAATATTTTTTCACTATTTTTGAGCAGAGTTTAATAAATGTTTGTTTGTTTTTATGAAACCTGACTCAATTGATATTCATTGTTGCCGGTCACGTGACACTATAGAGATTACAGAGGAGGAAAGGTTTGCTGTCTTGAAGCAAATTAGGGTGGATAAATCCCTAGGGCCTGACAGGTTGTTCCCTGAGATCCTGTGGGAGGCAAGTGCAGAAATTGCAGGGGCCCTAGGAGAGATAGCTAAATTATCCTTGACCACAGAAGAGGTACCAGAGGATGAGGGGATTGCTTTCATTGTCCCACTGTTTAAGAAAGGCTCCAAGAATAAACCAGGAAATTACAGACCAGTGAGCCTGACATCAGTATTCAAAAAAGTATTGGAAGCTATTCTAAGAGACTGTATATGAGTATTTGGATAGACATGGAATGATTAGGGATAGTCAGCATGGCTTTGTGTATGGTAGAACATGTCTAACCAATCTTACGGAGTTTTTTGAGGAAATTACCAGGTAAATGGATAAAGGCAAGACAGTAGATGTTGTCTACATGGACTTCTCAAAGCATTTGACAAGGTCCCACATGTGAGGTTGGTTAAGAATGTTCATTCACTTGGCATTCAAGATGAGGTTTAAACTTTGGCTTTGTGGGAGAGGTCAGACAGTGGTAGTAGATGGTTGTCTCTTTGACTGGAAGCTTGCAACTAGTGGAGTGCCACAGAGATCGGTGCTGGGTCCCTTGTTATCATCTATATCAACGATCTGTATGATAATGTGGTTAACTGGATCAACAAATTTGTGGATGACACCAAGACTGGGCATGTAGTGGACAGTGAGGAAGGCTATCATGGCTGCAGTGGGATCTGGCCCAGTTGGAAAAATGGCAGATGGAATTTAATGCAGACAAGTCTGAGGTGTTGCACTTTGTTAGGACCACCAAGGTAGGCCTTACATAGTGAATGGTGGCACATTGAGGAGTGCAGAAGAACAAAGGAATCTGGAAATACAGATCCATAATTCCTTGAAAGTGGTATCACAGGTACATAGGGTCATAAAGAAAGTTTTTAGCACATTGGCCTTCATAAATCAAAGTTTTGAGTACAGGAGATGGGATGTTATGTAAAAGCTGTTTAAGATATTATGTTTAAGGCACTTAAATACATTATTGTTTTAAGCATCTGTTTAAAACAAACGCTTCAACATTTGGAGTTAACTGCAGGAAAGATGTAAATAAGGTTGAAAGAGTACAGAGAAAATTTACAAGGCTGCTGCTGGGACTGGAGGGCCTGAGTTATAAGAAAAGTTTGAAAAGGTTAGGACTTAATTTCTTGGAATGTAAAAGATTGAGAGGAGATTTTATAGAGGTACACAGAATTATGAGGGGTTTAGATAGGATAAATGCAAGCAGGCTTTTTCCACTGACATTGGGTGAGACTGCAACTAGAGGTCATGGGTTAAGGGTAGAAGGTGAAAAGTTTAAGGGAAACATGAAGGGACACTTCTTCATTTGGGGTTGTGAGCGTGTGGAAGAAGCTGCCAGAGCAAGTGGTGCATGTGAGCTAGATTTCAACATGATGGATACATGGATGGTAGGGGTATGGAGAGCTATGGTCCTGGTGCAGGTTGATGGGAATAGGCAGTTTAAATGGTTCGGTATGGACTAGATGGGTTGAAGAGCCTGTTTATGTGCTGTATATTTCTGTGACTCTATGAAGAAATTTCTCGATTATGTTGCCACGATAAACATTGGTCTCTTGCAAGATGAGAAAGGGAATTAATAATGGGAAATAAGAAAACAGCAAAGACTTTGAAGTTTTACATTTATTGTCATAGTGAAAGACGCTAAAGACATCCAATAGGAATAGGTCGACAAGGAAAAGGGAAGAGGAACTTCAAATATTTGAAAATAGGTATCAAGTAAACTAAGGGGCCTAAAGAGTAACAAGTACCAATATCCAGACCAGGAGGTTTGCTGATACTGCTCGGGAGAGTAAAAACTGATTGTGCAGGGGTCCAGGAACCGGAGCAGCGGGTCAGTAAGGGAAGCATTGGACCAGCAGGTGGATGTCAGGGAAAGTACAGAAAATCAAAATTAAAATAGCAGGTATGATGGGTCAGCTTCTTTGAAGTGTGCATATTTTAATGGCAGAAGTATTATAGGTAAGGGTGATGAACCCTTTGCATGGATCAGTACATGAAACTATGATGTTGTAGATATTACTGAAATTTGATTGAGAGAGGGGCAGGAATAAGTGATTAATGTACCAGTTTTCAAAATGTTAGAAAAGATAAAGGAGGAGGTAAAGGCAGGAGTGGGGTGGCACCACTGACCAGGGATAGTATCACAGCTGTACTCAGAGGAGATATTATGTATTTGGGTGGAACTCAGGAGTAGGAAGGGTGCAATAACACTGATGGGATTGCACTACTAACCCTCCAATAGCCACCAGGACAATGAGGAATGGATATAGAATCAGTCTAAGGAAATGTGCAAAATCCAGAAGGTGGGGGGGGGGGGGGAAGAAAAGGCACGTCGTGGTGATAGGGGATTCGTTAGTTAGGGGAACGGATAGTAAGTTCTTTGGGTGAGAATGAGATTCCTGAATGGTATGTTGCCTCCTGGTTGCCAGGGCCCAGGACATCTCGGATCAAGTCCTCAGCATTCTTAAGTGGGAGGGTGAACAGCCAGAGGTTGTGGTCCATGTAGGTACCAATAGCATTGGTAGGACAATTATTGACGTTCTGCATACGGAGTTTAGGGAGTTAGGTGCTAGGTTAAAGGGCAGAACCTACAGGGTTGCGATCTCAGGATTGCTACCTGTGCCACATGCTAGTGAGGCTAGAACTATGATGTTTACACAGTATAATACTTGGCTAAGGAGTTGGTGTAGGAGGAAGGACATCAGAGTTTTGGATCATTGGGCTCTCTTCCAGGGAAGGAGGGGCCTGTACAGAAGGACGGTTTGCATCTGAATTGGAGGGGGACTAATATCCTAGTGGGAAGGTTTGTTAATGTTGCACGATGGAGTTTAAACCAGAGTTGCAGGGGGATGGGAACCAGAGTGCCAAAAGAGTTAGTGGAGATGTTGTGGAAGCAGATGTTGGTAGGACCTCAGACAAAGTTAGGAACAAAAAGGTTGAGCACGGTACGACTACTGTCCTGAGCTGCATATATTTCAAAGCAAGTATTGTAGGAAAGTGGAATAATAGTGCTGAAGATGAGGTAGCTGGTTTACAGTCAGAGGCAATGTGTAGTGAGGAGAGGCTGTTGACAGGACAAAATTGTAGTCAGCAGGATGATTTGCACTGTAAAAGGCAGACAAAATCAAAAAGGGTAAATACAGGACTCTGGTGTTATATATGAATTGGTACAGAGTACAGAATAAGGAAGATGCACTTGTAGCACAGTTGCATGTTGGCAGATATGATGTTGTAGCAATCAATGAATTATGGCTGAAAGAAGATTGGATGTTGTGAAATGAACCAGAATTGATTGAGGTAAAAGAACCCTTAGAGACAAGTGATCATCATAAGATCGAATTCACCCTGAAATTTAAGAAGGAAAAGCTAAAGTCAGATATTACAGTGGAGTAAAGGGATTTAAAGAGGCATGAGGGAGTAGTTGGCCAAAATCGATTGGAATAGAACACTGGCAAGGATGATGGCAGAGCAGTAAAAGCTGGAATTTCTGGAAGCAATACAGAAGGTGTAGGATATATACATCCCAAAGAGAAAAATATTCCAAAGGCAAGATGATACAACTGTAGCTAACTAGAGAGGTCAAAGCCAACATAAAAGCCAAAGAGAGGACATATAATAGACAAAAAAGTGGTAAGTCAGAGGATTGGGAAGCTTTTAAAAAACAACAGAAGGCAACTAAAAAAGTCACTAAGAAGGTAAAGATAGAGTACAAAAGTAAACTGCCCAATAATATAAAAGAGGATAGCAAAAGTTGCTTCAGATACATAAAGTGTAAAAGAGGGAGATATTGGATGGCTGGAAAATGATGCTGGAGAAGTAGTAATGGAGGACTGTTACGTGTCCACAGTTTCGTTTTCCTGGGAGTCCATAGTTTCATTTACTGTGGGCGTCACGTGTCCCCAGATTTGTTTTACTGAGGGTCCACAGTTTCGTTTCTGTGAGCATTACCTTATGATGTATGCTGACGGTATAAAAGAAATGCGGACAGTGCTGAGAAGGAGTCAAAGGAAAGAGAGAGAGAGTGAATATTGCAGACTTTGAGCTATCTGGGAACAGCTCACGATCGAGAAGGGTAAAGTCTAATGCTTACCCAAACCCAAAGGATTGGGTTAATCAGCGGCACACTGCATTGTGGAGACATGTCTGTCTTTCATATGATCCATGGGTGTGAAATTCGTGACAGTCACTTTGTGAAATCACTCTTCGTGAACTTCGGAACAGCATTCCTCAGCTGGGATCTTCAGTAACTGTTTCTTCATTTGCTAGCAGTGGAATCTTTGGAATTCGTTGTGATCACCTCATCGCTGTATTGTGAATCCGCAATCCTCTTCTCTCACCTATTTCGTGAATTACTGGAACTCCCTGAACTGCCATTGTAAGACTATGCTTGAGTAAGATTTGTTAAGAACGGGTTCTATGTTTGACTGTTTGGGAGTTATAGACGCATAACACTGTCAACTTCCGTTTAAGAAAGTAGTTTATTTAATTTTCTATATTTTCGTGTAGATGCAAATGAATATAGTGGTTTTAATATTTAAACCCGACTCAATTTGTCATCTCTTGCTGCTGGTATGTTAGGAAGTTGTAACAGAGTTGGGGGTTCGTCCGGGATATGAACAAAATTGGAGCTTATTAATTGATTGATTATCGATCTCGTTGGCTACTATGCTTTTGATTGGTTTGTGTGGGGGAACCAGCAGCAATGGATATTGGGATATTTCTGGCATCGCCAGACCCTCAGGCAGTAGGAGATGCCAGAAAGGATGATTTGTTGGCCATAGCTAGGGAGCTGGGACTTACTGTGGTAAAACAGGATATAATAAAGGTACCGATTCAGAGGATAATAACTGAGCATTATATTTCTTTGAGGAAGTTTGAAGAGGTGGTGTTAGAAAGGTTTCCCGAAAGTAAACCCAGTGATCTTGAGCTCCAGTACAAGTTGGAAAAACTAAAGATGGAGGCTGAGGATAGGCGAAGACAGCAACAGCTTGAGGCTGAGTTAAAACAAAAACAGCTCGAGGCTGAGTTAAGAGGAAAACAGCTCAAGATTGAGTTACAACAAAAGCAGCTTGAAGCTGAAGAAGCAGAAAAACAGAGGTGGTTTGCAGCTGAAGAAGCAGAGAAAAAAAGGTTTGAGCTAGAGAGGATAGAGAAGTTACAGCAAGGGGGTCCAATATTTGACTCTGGTGATAAGTTTGTTGCCAGTCGGAAAGTTAAATTGGTCTCTCCATTTGATGAAACTGAGGTTGATAAGTACTTTCAGCATTTTGAGAAAGTGGCTCATAGCCTAAAGTGGCCGAAAGTTGGCCTCTCTTGTTACAGAGTGTATTTAAGGGTAAGGATCAACAGGCTTATTCTGCCCTATCAATTGGAGATGCAGCTAATTATGAGATCGTGAAACGGGCTGTGCTTAAAGCCTATGAACTGGTTCCAGAAGCCTATAGGCAAAGATTTAGAAATTTGAGGAAATCTGTGAACCAGACTTACGTGAAATTTGCTTATGAGAAGTTTGTGTTTTGACCACTGGTACACGTCTAAAAATGTGGATGATAATTTTGAGAAACTGAAAGAGTTAATTTTAATTGAAGAATTTAAAAGGGGCATCCATAATGATATAAAGGCATATTTAGATGAAAAGGATGCCGCCACTTTGCAAGAGTCTGCTAAACTAGCAGATGAGTTTGCCTTAACCCACAAGGTTAAATTTTCCCCGAGTAAGACCTTCCAAAAGAGTAGCATGGATAGTCAGGGTAAACCAGAAATCAAATTTGGGTCCAGTGACAAAGGTAAGGATGAAGGGAAACAATGAAAGGAGAAGTCCTCTGGTCCTACTTGTCACTATTGTAGGAAACCTGGTCATGTCATGGCGAACGGTTTCCTTCTGAAAAAGAAGGAAAAGGAGGCAGTTCCAGATGCCTGTGTTCAAAAGGTTGAAACACCTGTAAACCCACGGGGTCCTGCACATTCTGATGAAGCTCTGCCAAAGGCTAAGGTGTCTGGTCAGGTTAGGAAAGAGTTCATTCCTTTTGTGTCAGAGGGATTTGTGTCAGTGAATGAAGAGCCACTCCCTGTGCCAGTGAAAATTCTTTGAGATACTGTGGCTTCTCAGTCACTTATGTTAGACAGTGTTCTAAAGTTTGTGATGAGACTGCCATTGATGAGGTAAATCTCATTTGAGGTATTGGGTGCGATGTTGTTTCTGTACCTCTGCACAAGATAATTTTGAAGTCAGAGTTAGTTTCAGGACTTGTTAAAATAGGACTACGACCCAGTTTACCGGTGGAAGGTATTTCTTTGTTGTTAGGGAATGACCTAGCAGGTGGTAAGGTTGTTCCTGCAGTGCAGCTGAAAACTAAGCCAATCAATGATGATTCAAAGATAGACCCTAACGTTTATCCCTCATGTGCAACAACTCGAGCAAGGGCCAAGAAACTTGCCAATGCAGATGGTCTTGTGCGGCATGATGGGCTACTCATGATAGCCCAAATAAGGAATCAGATTTTAGTGACTTGTCAGGGACTTTTCTGCCTTCATTGTATCACCAGGATCCAGGTATTAAACCTGATAATAAAGATTTATCTCTGTCTAGAAAGGAGTTTATAGCACAGCAGAGACCCTGAGATTGAAACTTTAAGAGAAAAAGCTCTCCAGGTGAGATTGATAAAGTGCCAGTAGGGTTTTATTTCAAAGATGGAGTGGAGGAAGTGGAGACCACCTGATGTTCTTGCAAGTGAGGAATGGGCAATTGGTCACCAGGTTGTAGTTCCTAAAGCCTATCGGAATGAGATTTTAACTTTGGCCCACAGTAAACCCCTGGGCGGCCATCTAGCTGTGAAGGAAACTGTGAACAAAGTTTTAAAACAATTCTTCTGGCCTAGTTTAAGGATAGATGTTGCAACATTTTGCAGGACTTGTCACACTTGTCAGGTTGGGGGTAAACCTAATCAGGTCACCCCAGTGGTACCACTGCAGCCAATTCCTGCATTTGGTGAACCCTTTTCTAAAGTTATTGTGGATTGTGTTGGCCCATTGCCGAAGGCGAAAGCTGGCCATCAGTATTTGCTAACTATCATGTGTACAGCACCTAGATTTCCAGAGGCAATACCTCTCAGAAATATAAAAGCCAAAACTGTGTCGAAGGCTCTTGTAAAGTTTTTTTTTACTTTATTTGGTTTGCCTAAAGAAATTCAGTCTGATCAAGGCAGTAATTTTATGTCAGGTTATTCCAGCAGGTAGTTTACAAACTGGGAGCTAAACAAATTATGTCATCTGCGTATCATCCAGAATCCCAAGGGGTCTTAGAGAGATTCCATTCTGCCCTCAAAACCATGATTAGGACATTCTGTATTGAAAATGAGAAGGATTGGGATGAGGGAGTTCATTTAGACCATAAGACCATAAGACAAAGGAGCAGAAGTAGGCCATTCGGCCCATCGAGTCTGCTCTGCCATTTTATCATGAGCTGATCCATTCTCCTATTTAGTCCCACTCCCCCGCCTTCTCACCATAACCTTTGATGCCCTGGCTACTCAGATACCTATCAATCTCTGCCTTAATTACACCCAATGACTTGGACTCCATTGCTGCCCATGGCAACAAATTCCATAGATTCACCACCCTCTGACTAAAAAAATTTTTTCTTCGCATTTCTGTTCTGAATGGGCGCCCTTCAATCCTTAAGTCAAGCCCTCTCGTACTAGACTCCCCCATCATGGGAAACAACTTTGTCACATCCACTCTGTCCATGCCTTTTAATATTCGAAATGTTTCTATGAGGTCTCCCCTCATTCTTCTAAACTCCAAGGAATACAGTCGAAGAGCGGACAAACGTTCCTCATATGTTAACCCTCTCATTCCTGGAATCATTCTAGTGAATCTTCTCTGTATCCTCTCCAACGTCAGCACATCCTTTCTTAAATAAGGAGACAAAAACGGCGCACAGTACTCCAAGTGAGGTCTCACCAGTGCCTTATAGAGCCTCAACATCACATCCCTGCTCCTATACTCTATTCCTCTAGAAACGAATGCCAACATTGCATTCGCCTTCTTCACTACTGACTCAACCTGGAGGTTAACTTTAAGGGTATCCTATATGAGGACTCCCAAGTCCTGTTGCATCTCAGAACTTTGAATTCTTTCCCCATTTAAATAATAGTCTGCCCATTTATTTTTTCTGCCAAAGTGCATAACCATACACTTTCCAACATTGTACTTCATTTGCCACTTCTCTGCCCATTTTTCCAATCTATCCAAGTCTCTCTGCAGACTCTCCGTTTCCTCAGCACGACCGGCCCCTCCACCTATCTTCGTATCGTCAACAAACTTAGCCACAAAGCTATCTATTTCATAATCCAAATCGTTGATGTACAATGTAAAAAGAAGCAGCCCCAACACTGATCCCTGTGGAACACCACTGGTAACCGGCAGCCAACCAGAATAGGATCCCTTTATTCCCACTCTCTGTTTCCTGCCAATCAGCCAACGCTCTATCCACGTATGTAACTTTCCCATAATTCCATGGGCTCTTATCTTGTTAAGTAGCCTCCTGTGTGGCACCCTGTCAAAGGCCTTCTGAAAATCCAAATATACAACATCCACTGCATCTCCCTTATCTAGCCTACTGGTAATTTCCTCAAAAAATTGTAATAGGTTTGTCAGGCAGGATTTTCCTTTAAGGAATCCATGCTGAGTTCTGCCTATCTTGTCATATGCCTCCAGGTACTCTGTAACCTCATCCTTGACAATAGACTCCAACAACTTCCCAACCACTGATGTCAAGATAACAGATCTATAATTTCCTTTATGCTTCCTTGCCCCCTTCTTAAATAGCGGAGTGACATTTGCAATCTTCCAGTCCTCCGGAACCATGCCAGAATCTATCGACTTTTAACATAGAACATAGAACATAGAATAGTACAGCACATACAGGCCCTTCGGCCCACAATGTTGTGCCGACCCTCAAACCCTGCCTCCCATATAAGCTCCCACCTTAGATTCCTCCATATACCTGTCTAGTAGTCTCTTAAACTTCACTAGTGTATCTGCCTCCACCACTGACTCAGGCAGTGCATTCCACGCACCAGCCACTCTCTGAGTAAAATACCTTCCTCTAATATACCCCTTGAACTTCCCACCCCTTACCTTAAAGCCATGTCCTCTTGTATTGAGCAGTGGTGCCCTGGGGAATAGAGGGAGTAGACCAGGAAATTATAGACCAGTGAATCTTTCTTCAGTGGTTGATAAGTTGATAGAAAAGATTTTGAGAGGCAGGATTTATGAACATTCGGAGAGGCATAATATGATTAGGAATAGATAGCATAGCTTTGTCAAAGGCAGGTCGTGCCTTCCGAGCCTGGTTGCATTTTTTTGAGGATGTGACTAAACACATTGATGAAGGTGGAGTAGTAAATGTAGTGTATATGGATTTCAGCAAGGCATTTGATAAGGTACCCCATGCAAGGCTTATTGAGAAAGTAAGGAGGCAAGGGATCCAAGGGAACATTGCTTTGTGGATCCAGAACTGACTTGCCCACAGAAGGCAAAGAGTGGTTGTAAATGAGTTGTATTCTGCATGGAGGTTGGTGACCAATGGTGTGCCTCAGGGATCTGTTCTGGGACCCCTACTCTTCGTGATTTTTATTAATGACCTGTATGAGGAAGTGGAGAGATGGGTTAGTAAATTTGCTGATGACACAAAGGTTGGGGGTGTCATAGAACATAGAATAGTACAGCACAGTACAGGCCCTTCGGCCCACAATGTTGTGCCGACCCTCAAACCCTGCCTCCCATATAAGCCCCCACCTTAAATTCCTCCATATACCTGTCTAGTAGTCTCTAAACTTCACTAGTGTATCTGCCTCCACCACTGACTCAGGCAGTGCATTCTATGCACCAACCACTCTCTGAGTAAAAGACCTTCCTCTGATATCCCCCTTGAACTTCCCATCCCTTACCTTAAAGCCATGTCCTCCTGTATTGAGCAGTGGTGCCCTGGGGAGGAGGTGCTGGCTATCCACTCTATCTATTCCTCTTATTATCTTGTACACCTCTATCATGTCTCCTCTCATCCTCCTTCTCTCCAAAGAGTAAAGCCCTAGCTCCCTTAATCTCTGATCATAATGCATACTTTCTAAACCAGGCAGCATCCTGGTAAATCTCCTCTGTACCCTTTCCAATGCTTCCACATCCTTCCTATAGTGAGGTGACCAGAAGTGGACACAGTACTCCAAGTGTGGCCTAACCAGAGTTTTATAGAGCTGCATCATTACATCGCGACTCTTAAACTCTATCCCTCGACTTGTGAAAGCTAACACCCCATAAGCTTTCTTAACTACCCCATCTACCTGTGAGGCAACTTTCAGGGATCTGTGGACATGTACCCCGAGATCCCTCTGCTCCTCCACACTACCAAGTATCCTGCCATTTACTTTGTACTCTGCCTTGGAGTTTGTCCTTCCAAAGTGTACCACCTCACACTTCTCCAGGTTGAACTCCATCTGCCACTTCTCAGCCCACTTCTGCATCCTATCAATGTTTCTCTGCAATCTTCGGCAATCCTCTACACTATCTACAACACCACCAACCTTTGTGTCGTCTGCAAACTTGCCAACCCACCCTTTTACCCCCACATCCAGGTCGTTAATAAAAATCACGAAAAGTAGAGGTCCCAGAACAGATCCTTGTGGGACACCACTAGTCACAATTCTCCAATCTGAATGTACTCCCTCCACCACCACCCTCTGCCTTCTGCAGACAAGCCAATTCTGAATCCACCTGGCCAAACTTCCCTGGATCCCATGCCTTCTAACTTTCTGAATAAGCCTACCATGTGGAACCTTGTCAAATGCCTTACTAAAATCCATATAGATCACATCCACTGCACTACCCTCATCTATATGCCTGGTCACCTCCTCAAAGAACTCTATCAGGCTTGTTAGACACGATCTACCCTTCACAAAGCCATGCTGACTGTCCCTGATCAGACCATGATTCTCTAAATGCCTATAGATCCTATCTCTAAGAACCTTTTCCAACAGCTTTCCCACCACAGACGTAAGGCTCACTGGTCTATAATTACCCGGACTATCCCTACTACCCTTTTTGAGCAAGCCAACAACATTCGCCTCCCTCCAATCCTCCGGTACAATTTCCGTGGACAACGAGGACATAAAGATCCTAGCCAGAGGCTCAGCAATCTCTTCTCTCGCCTCGTGGAGTAGCCGGGGGAATATTCCGTCAGGCCCCGGGGACTTAACTGTCCTAATGTATTTTAACAACTCCAACACCTCCTCTCCCTTAATATTAGCATGCTCCAGAACATCAACCTCACTCATATTGTCCTCACCATCATCAAGTTCTCTCTCATTGGTGAATACCGAAGAGAAGTATTCATTGAGGACCTCGCTCACTTCCACAGCCTCCAGGCACATCTTCCCACCTTTATCTCTAATCGGTCCTACCTTCACTCCTGTCATCCTTTTTTTCTTCACATAATTGAAGAATGCCTTGGGATTTTCCTTTACCCTACTCACCAAGGCCTTCTCATGCCCCCTTCTTGCTCTTCTCAGCCCCTTCTTAAGCTCCTTTCTTGCTTCCCTATATTCCTCAATAGACCCATCTGATCCTTGCTTCCTCAACCTCATGTACGCTGCCTTCTTCCTCCTGACTAGATTTTCCACCTCACTTGTCACCCATGGTTCCTTCACCCTACCATTCTTTATCTTCCTCACCGGGACAAATTTATCCGTTACATCCCGCAAGAGATCTTGAAACATTGAGCACATGTCCATAGTACATTTCCCTGCAAAAACATCATCCCAATTCACACCCGCAAGTTCTAGCCTTATAGCCTCATAATTTGCCTTTCCCCAATTAAAAATTTTCCTGTCCTCTTTGATTCTATCCTTTTCCATGATAATTATAAAAGCCAGGGAGCGGTGGTCACTGTCCCCCAGATGCTCACCCACTGAGAGATCTGTGACCTGACCCAGTTCATTACCTAATACTAGATCTAGTATGGCAATCCCCCTGGTCGGCCTGTCCACATACTGTGACAGGAATCCCTCCTGGACACACTTAACAAATTCTGCCCCATCTGAACCCTTGGAACTAATCAGGTGCCAATCAATATTAGGGAAGTTAAAGTCACCCACGATAACAACCCTGCTATTTTTGCACCTTTCCAAAATCTGCCTCCCAATCTGCTCCTCCGTATCTCTGCTGCTACCAGGGGGCCTATAGAATACCCCCAGTAGAGTAACTGCTCCCTTCCTGTTCCTGACTTCCACCCATATTGACTCAAAAGAGGATCCTGCTACATTACCCACCATTTCTTTAGCTGTAATAGTATCCCTGACCAGTAATGCCACCCCTCCTCCCCCTTTTCCGCCCTCTCTATCCCTTTTAAAACACTGAAATTCAGGAATATTGAGAATATATTCCTGCCCTTGTGCCAGCCAAGTCTCTCTAATGGCCACTACATCATAATTCCATGTATGTATCCAAGCTCTCAGTTCATCACCTTTGTTCCTGATGCTTCTTGCATTGAGGTACACACACTTGAGCCCTTCTACCTTACTGTCTTTACACCGTTTATTCTGCTTCTCTTTCCTCAAAGCCTCTCTGTATGTTAGATCTGGCTTTACTCCATTCACTTCTTTCACTGCTCTATCGCTCTGGGTCCCATCCCCCTCGCAAATTAGTTTAAACCCTCCCGAACCATGCTAGCAAACCTACCTGCAAGGATATTGCTCCCCCTCGAGTTCGGGTGCAACCCATCCAATCTGTACAGGTCCCACCTTCCCCAGAAGAGAACCCAATGATCTAAAAATCTAAAACCCTGCTCCCTGCACCAACTCCTCAGCCACGCATTCAACTGCCATCTCCTCCAATTCTTACCATCTCTGTCACGTAGCACTGGCAGCAATCCTGAGAACGTCACCCTTGAGGTCCTGTTCTTCAGCCTTCTGCCTAATTCCCGAAACTCACACTTCAGGACCTCATCCCTCTTCCTGCCTATGTCATTGGTTCCAACATGTATCATGACTTCTGGTTGCTTTCCGTCTCGTACCAGGATGGCATGCACCCGGTCAGAGACATCCCGGACCCTGGCACCCGGGAGGCAACAAACCATGTGGGTGTCCTTCCCACGTCCACAAAATCTCCTGTCTGCTCCTCTGACTATAGAGTCTCCAATGACGACAGCTCTCCTCTTCTCCATCCCACCCTTCTGCACCACAGGGTCAGACTCAGTGCTGGAGGCCCTGCCACCGTGGCGCACACCTGGTTGGTCGTCCCCACCAACAGTATCCAGGACGGTAAACTTATTATTCAGGGGAATGGCTACAGGGGTGCTCTGCACTACCTGTCTGCTCACCTTCACTTTCCCCGCTCTGACTGTCACCCAACGAGCTTCTTCCGACAGCCTAGGTGTGACTACCTCTCTGTAGCTCTCATCTATGACTGCCTCATTCTCCCTTATGAGTCGAAGGTCATCCAGCTGCTGCTCCAGATTCCTTACACGGTCTTCCAGATCGCTCAACCGTATGCACTTCTGGCAGATGTGACTCTGCGGGAGAGGGGAGTTCCCCCAAGACTGCCACATCTCACATGGAAGGCACATCACCGTCTCAGGAGACAGTGTAAAAACTAACTGCGAGCTAGCTTGTCCTCCGCCTCTTCTCGTCAAAGCCTGTTGAGTCAAAGCCTCAAAGCTCCACTCCTTCACTGGCCTACTCACGCTCTGGCCGCTTTCCACAGGCCGCTTCGCTTGAACTATCCCTCTATTTGTCTGTTTGAGCTTTTCAAAATGTTTGGTCACCTGACCTTGACTGCCCAATCAGCTGCTTTCTGCTGAGTCTGAGCTTATTCTAATTAACGGCTTACTGCTGATCTATTTTGAAAGATCATCGCTAATGCCTCCACAATCTCCACAGCTACTTCCTTCAGAACACGAGGGTGCATTCCATCTGGTCCAGGAGATTTATCTACCTTTAGACTATTCAGTTTCCTGAGTACTTTCTCTGTCGTAATTGTGACTGCGCAGACTTCTCTTCCCTGCCACCCTTGAGTGTCTGGTATACTGCTGTCTTCCTCAGTGAAGACTGATGCAAAATACTGGTTCACTTCCTCTGCCATCTCCTTATCTCCCATTACAATTTCTCCAGTATCATTTTCTATCGGTCCTATATCTACTCTCACCTGTCTTTTACTCTTTATATACTTGAAAAAGCTTTTAGTATCCTCTTTGATATTATTTGCTAGCTTCCTTTCATAGTTAATCTTTTCTCTCTTAATGACCTTCTTGCTTTTCTTTTGTAAGGTTTTAAAAACTTCCCAATCCTCTGTCTTCCCACTAATTTTTGCTTCCTTGTATGCCCTCACCTTTGCTTTAACTTTGGCTTTGATTTCTCTTGTCAACCATGGTTGCCTCCTTTTTCCACTTGAAAATTTCTTCTTTTTTGGAATACACCTGTCCTGCGCATTCCTCATTTCTCGCATAAACTCCAGCCACTGCTGCTCTGCTGTCTTTCCCGCCAGTGTACCTTTCCAGTCAACTTTGGCCAGTTCCTCTCTCATGCCATTGTAATTTCCTTTACTCCACTGAAATACCGACACATCAGATTTCGGCTTCTCTTTTCCTAATTTCACAGTGAACTCAATCATGTTATGATCACTGCTTCCTAAGAGTTCCTTCACCTCAATCTCTCTAATCACCTCCGGTTCATTACACAATACCCAATCCAGTACAGCCGATCCCCTAGTGAGTTCAACAACTAGCTGTTCTAAAAAGCCATCTCGCAGACATTCTACAAATTCTCTCTCTTGAGATCCAGCGCTGACCTGATTTTCCCAATCTATTTGCATGTTAAAATCCCGCACAATTATCATAACACTGCCCTTCTGACAAGCCTTTTCTATTTCCAGTTGTAATTTGTAGTCCACATTCCTGCAGCTGTTTGGAGGCCTATAAATAACTGCCATCAGGGTCCTTTTACCCCTGCTATTTCTTAGCTCAACCCATAAAGATTCTGCACCTTCCAATCCTATATCACCTCTTTCTAATGATTTAATATCATTTCTTACCAATAAAGCCACGCCTCCCCCTCTGCCTACCTTCCTATCCTCCCGATACACCGTGTATCCTTGGACGTTTAGCTCCCAGAGACATGTATCCTTTAGCCAGGTCTCAGTGATGGCCACAATATCATACCTGCCATTCTGTAGCTGTACATCAAGATCATCCACCTTATTCCTTATGCTGCGTGCATTTAAATACAACACCTTAAGACCAGTATTTGATACTTTTTGCTTTGATTTCACTGCAACTCATCCCAATGGCTACAAATTTGCCCCATCACCTGCCTGTCTTTCCTGACATCTTTACTGCTCACTATCTTAGATTTATTTCTGTTTTCCCCTTCCTCCGCTCTATCATTCCGGTTCCCATCCCCCTGCCAAATTAGTTTAAACCCTCCCTAACAGCTCTATTAAACTTTCCCACCAGGATATTGGTCCCCTTCGGGTTCAGGTGTAACCTGTCCTTTTTGAATAGGTCATACTTCCCCCAGAAGAGATCCCAATTATCCAAGAATCTGAAGCCCTGCCTCTTACACCAGTCTCTCAGCCGCGCATTCATCTGCCTGATCCCACTATTCTTGCCCTTGCTAGCACGTGGCACAGGTAGCAATCTGGAGATTACTACTCTGGAGGTCCTGCTTCTCAGCTTCCTTCCTAACTCCTGGAAATCTCTCTTCAGGACCTCCTCCTTTGTTTTTATTTGCAGTAAGGGAGTCAGTACAAGAGTCCCTAGGCTTTAGTCCCTTTGTACTTGTGTTTAGTCACCAGGTCCGAAGACCTTTGGCATTGCTAAAGGAACAGTGGGTTAACAATGACCTGCATGTTAATTTGCTAGATTATCTTTTGAAGTTTCAGGACAAATTGCAAAGGGGTTGCAACCTAGCAAAGGGAAATTTAAAATCAACCCAGGAAAGAATGAAAACTTGGTATGATAAACAAGTCAGAATGAGGTTATTCAAGCCTGGAGATAAAGTGCTTGTTTTGTTTCCTGTACAAACAAACCCTCTACAAGCTAAGTTTCTTACAAAGATTGATCTGTTGAAAGGATATTGGTATGTTCCATTAACGGATAGAGGTAGAGAAATTTCTGCCTTTGTGACGCCTTCTGGGTTGTGTGAATACAAAGTTCTGCCATTTGCAATGAAAAATGCTCCAGGAACATTTCAGATAATGATTAATTCTGTAATTCAAGGATTGGAACACACAGATGCCTATATTGGTGATTTAGTCATGGGGAATGACACCTGGGAAGCCCATATCTCTGCAGTGGAAAAGCTGTTTGAAAGGCTCTCAAAAGCCAACCTGACCATTAACCTAGCTAAGGGTGAATTTGGCCATGCCACTGTGACTTATCTTGGTTATGTTGTGGGTCAAGGCAGGTTGGCTCCTGTTCAAGCAATTTCTGAGGTTCCCATTCCAACCGGGAAAAGGGCTCTTACAAGATTTCTGGGAATGGCCGGATATTATTGCTAGTTCTGTAAGAACTTTGCTGATGTTGTTCTCCCATTGACTAACCTCCTGAAGAAGGGTGAAAAGTTTGTTTGGATAGGACCTTGTCAGGAGGCATTTGATAGATTGAAAGCTATTTTATGTCACCAACCTGTGCTCAGGGCACCTGATTTTGCCAAGCCATTCTCCATAGCTGTGGATGTCAGTGATGAAGCTGCAGGGGCAGTGTTACTACAAAGGGATGATTATGATGATGTTGACCATCCTGTGTCTTACTTTTCAAAGAAATTCAATGAGCATCAAAGAAATTATTCCACCCTAGAGAAGGAATTATTATCACTTATTTTGGCTTTGCAGTATATTGATGTGCATGTTTGCACAGCTCAGAAACCACTTGTGGTTTATACAGATCATAATCCATTGATGTTCTTGAGTAAGCTGAAAAATAAAAATTGAAGGTTACTTAATTGGAGTTTAATTTTGCAAAAGTATGATCTCATGATAACTCATATTAAAGGCAAAAATAATGTAATTGCCGATTGTCTTTCCAGATGGAGATATGATGTGGTGGCTATTACAGACACTTGGATGGCTCAGGGACAGGAATGGTTACTTCAAGTGCCGGGCTTTAGATGTTTCAGAAAGGACAGGGAGGGAGGTAAAAGAGGTGGGGGTGTGGCACTGTTGATCAGAGATAGTTTCACGGCTGCAGAAAAGGTGGATGCCATGGAGGGATTATCTACGGAGTCTCTGTGGGTGGAGGTTAGGAACAGGAAGGGGTCAATAACTTTACTGGGTGTTTTTTATAGGCCACCCAATAGTAACAGGGATATCGAGGAGCAGATAGGGAAACAAATCCTGGAAAGGTGTAATAATAAGAGTTGTTATGATGGGAGATTTTAATTTCCCAAATATTGATTGGCATCTCCCTAGAGAAGGGGTTTAGGTGGGGTGGAGTTGGTTAGGTGTGTTCAGGAAGGTTTCTTGACACAATATGTAGATAAGCCTACAAGAGGAGAGGCTATACTTGATTTGGTATTGGGAAATGAACCTGGTCAGGTGTCAGATCTCTCAGTGGGAGAGCATTTTGGAGATAGTGATCATAATTCTATCCCCTTTACAATAGCATTGGAGAGAAATAGGAACAGACAAGTTAGAAAAGCGTTTAATTGGAGTAAGGGGAATTATGAGGCTATCAGGCAGGAAATTGGAGGCTTAAATTGGAAACAGATGTTCTCAGGGAAAAGTACGGAAGAAATGTGGCAAATATTCCGGGGATATTTGTGTGGAGTTCTACATAGGTACGTTCCAATGAGACAGGGAAGTTATGGTAGGGTACAAGAACCATGGTGTACAAAGGCTGTAATAAATCTAGTCAAGAAGAAAAGTTTACAAAAGGTTCAGAGAGCTAGGTAATGTTAGAGATCTAGAAGATTATAAGGCTAATAGGAAGGAGCTTAAGAATGAAATTAGGAGAGCCAGAAGGGGCCATGAGAAGGCCATGGCGGGCAGGATTAAGGAAAACTCCAAGGCATTCTACAAGTATGTGAAGAGCAAGAGGATAAGATGTGAAAGAATAGGACCTATCAAGTGTGCATGGAACCGGAGGAGATAGCAGAGGTATTTAATGAATACATTACTTCAGTATTCACTATGGAAAAGGATCTTGATGATTGTAGTGATGACTTGCAGCAGACTGAAAAGCTTGAGCATGTAGATATTAAGAAAGAGGATATGCTGGAGCTGTTGGAAAGCATCAAGTTGGATAAGTTGCCGGGACCGGATGAGACGTACCATAGGCTACTGTGGGATGTGAGGGAGGAGATTGCTGAGTCTCTGGCGATGATCATTGCATCATCAATGGGGATGGGAGAGGTTCCGGAGGATTGGAGGGTTGCCGATGTTGTTCCTTTATTCAAGAAAGGGAGTAGAGATAGCCCAGGAAATTATAGACCAGTGAGTCTTAGTGGATAGTAAGTTGATGGAGAAGATCCTGAGAGGCAGGATTTATGAGCATTTGGAGAGGTATAATATCATTAGGAGTAGTCAGCATGGCATTGTCACGGGCAGGTCGTGCCTTTCAAACCTGACTGAATTTTTTGAGGATGTGACTAAACACATTGAAGAAGGAAGAGTAGTAGATATAGTGTATATGGATTTCAGGAAAGCATTTGATAATGTACCCCATTCAAGGCTTATTGAGAAAGTAAGGAGGCATGGGATCCAAGGGGAAATTGCTTTGTGGATCCAGAACTGGCTTGCCTAGAGAAGGCAAAGAGTGGTTGTGGGCATGTCATTTTCTGCATGGAGGTCGGTCACCAGTGGAGTGCCTCAGGAATCTGTTCTGGGACCCTTACTCTTTGTGATTTTTATAAATGACCTGGATGAGGAAGCTGAGGGATGGGTTAGTAAGTTTGCTGACGATACAATGGTTGAGGGTGTTGTGGGAAGTGTGGAGGGCTGTCAGAGGTTACAGCGGGACATTGATAGGATGCAAAACTGGGCTGAGAAGTGGCAGATGGAGTTCAACCCAGATAGTGAGAAGTGGTTTATTTTGGTAGGTCAAATATGATGGCAGAATATAGTATTAATGGTAAGTCTCTTGGCAGTGTGGAGGATCAGAGGGATCTTGGGGTCCGAGTCCATAGGAGACTCAAAGCAGCTGCGCAGGTTGACTCTGTGGTTAAGAAGGCATACAGTGTATTGGCCTTCATCAGTCATGGAATTGAATTTAGGAGCCAAGAGGTAATGTTGCAGCTATATAGGACCCTGATCAGACCACACTTGGAGTACTGTGCTCAGTTCTGGTCACCTTACTACAGGAAGGATGTGGAAACCATAGAAAGGGTGCAGAGGAGATTTACAAGGATGTTGTCTGAATTGGAGAGCATGCCTTATGAGAATAGGTTGAGTGAACTCGGCCTTTTCTCCTTGGAGCAACAAAGGATGAGAGGTGACCTGATAGAGGTGTATAAGATGACGAGAGGCATTGATCGTGTGGATAGCCATATGCTTTTTCCCAGGGCTGAAATGGTTGCCACAAGAGGACACAGGTTTATAGTGCTGGGGAGTAGGTACAGAGAAGAAGTCAGGGGTAAGTTTTTTACTCAGAGAGTGGTGAGTGCGTGGAATGGGCTGCCGGCAACGGTGGTGGAAGCGGATACCATAGGGTCTTTTAAGAAACTTTTAGATAGGTACATGTAGCTTAGTAAAATAGAGGGCTATAGGTAAGCCTAGTAATTTCTAAGTTAGGGACATGTTCGGCACAACTCTGTGGGCGAAAGGGCCTGTATTGTGCTGTAGGTTTTCTATGTTAAACTTGCAATATAATTTTAATAATGGAGTGGAATTTAATATTTGTATATGCTCCCGGAATATGTTGTATTAGTTTGTAGTGTGCTGTATGATAACCGTATATGTATTGTTCCACATATTGTAGATTGCGGTTAAAATTTTGCTCTTACAAATCAAAATTTTCTCTTCTTGTGTGGAGGTGTTACATGTCCACAGTTTTGTTTTCCTGGGAGTCCATAGTTTCATTTACTGTGGGCGTCACGTGTCCCCAGATTCATTTTACTGAGGGTCCATAGTTTTGTTTCTGTGAGCGTTACCTTATGATGTATGCCGATGGTATAAAAGAAATGTGGACAGTGCTGAGAAGGAGTCAAAGGAAAGAGGGAGAGAGTGAAGATTGCAGACTTTGAGCTATTTGGGAACAGCTCACGATTGAGAAGGGTAAAGTCTAATGCTTACCCAGACCCAAAGGATTGAGTTAATCAGCGGCACACTGTGCATTGTTGAGACGTGTCTGTCTTTCGTATGATCCATGGGTGTGGATTTCGTGACAGTCACTTTGTGAAATCGCTCTTCATGAACTTTGGATCACCATTCCTCGGCTGGGATCTTCGGTAACCATTTCTTCGTTTGCTAGCTGTGGAATCTTTGGAAATTGTTGTGATCGCCTCATTGCTTCATTGTGAATTCGCAAGTTTCTCCTCTCACCTATTTTGTGAATTACTGGGACTCTTTGAACTGCCACGGTAAGACTGTACTTGAGTAAGATTTGTTAAGAATGGGTTCTATGTTTGACTGTTTAGGAGCTATAGACACATGACATTGTTATCTTCTGTTTAAGAAAGTAGTTTATTTAATTTTCTATATTTTTGTGTAGATGTAAATGAATATAGTGGTTTTAATATTTAAACCCAGCTCAATTTGTCATCTCTTGCTGCTGCTACGTTACGAATTCGTAACAAGGACAATGAAATAGCGTACAAACCAATTGAGTATTTTTGCATCAGGCTTCACTGAGGAATATAGTAGCAGTATGGTGGAAGTTCCAGGTGTCAGGGTGAAATGTATGAAGTTACCATTACTAGAGAGAAGGATCTTGAGAAGGTAGATAAGCCCAGATGGTGTACAACCCAGGGTTCTGAAAGTGGTGGCTGAAGAGATTGTGGAGGTATTAGTAATAATCTTTCAAGAATAACTAGATTCTGGAATGGTTCCGGAACACTGGAAAATTGCAAATGTCACTCCATTCTTCAAGAAGAGAGAGAGGCAGAAGAAAGGAAACTATATGCCAGTTCCTCTGACCTCAGTGGTTGGGAAGATGTTGGAGTAGATTATTAAGTATGAGGTCTCAGATTACTTGGAGCCCATAGTCATCATGGTTTCCTTAAGGGTAAATCTTGCCTGACAAATCTGTTGGAATTCTTTGAACAAATAACAAATGGGATAGACAAAGGAGAATTGGTTAATGTTTTGTACTTGATATTTTTAGAAGACATTTGGCAAGGTGCCACCCATGAGGCTGCTTAACAAGCTACGAGCCCATGGTATTACAGAAAAGATTCTAGCATGGATAAAGCAGTGGATGATTGGCAGGAGGCAAAGAGTGGAAATAAAGGGAACCTTTTCTAGTTGGCTGCCTGTGACTATTGGTGCTGCACAGATGTCTGTGTGGGACTAATTATCTTTACGTTATATGTCAATGATTTGGTTGATGGAATTGATGGCTTTGTTGCAAAGTTTGAAGACAATATGAAGATAAATGGAGGAGTAGGTAGTTTTCAGGAAGCAGAGAGGTTACAGAGAACTTAGATAGCTTAGGATAATGGGCAAAGAAGGGACAGATGGAATAGTGTTGAGAAGTGTATGGTCATGCACTTTGATAGGAGAAATGAAAGGGTTGTCTATTTTTGAAGTGGAGAGAAAATACAAAAAAGTGAATTGCAAAGGGAAACAACAGGAATTCTGCAGATGCTGGAAATTCAAGCAACACACATCAAAGTTGCTGGTGAATGCAGCAGGCCAGGCAGAATCTCTAGGAAGAGGTACAGTGGACATTTCAGGCCGAGACCCTTCGAAGGGTCTCGGCCTGAAACGTCGACTGTACCTCTTCCTAGAGATGCTGCCTGGCCTGCTGCGTTCACCAGCAACTTTGATGTGTGTGAATTGCAAAGGGACTTGGGAATCCTTGTGCAGGATTCCCTAAAGGTTAATTTGCAGGTTGATTCTATGGTGAGGAAGGCAAATGTGATTTCAGCTTTCATTTCAAGAGGACTAGAATATAAAAGGATGTAATGTTGAGACTTTATAAAGCAGAGGTGAGGCCTTACTTGGAGTATTGTGAGCTGTTTTGGTCTTCTTATCTTAGAAAGGATGTGCTGAAATTGGAGAGGGTTCAAAGGGGGTTCACGAAAATGATTCCAGGAGTGAAAGGTTTGTCATATGAAGTGTGTTTTATGGCTCTGGGCCTTTATAGACTGGAATTCAGAAGAGTGAAGGGTGACCTAATTGAAAGTAGTTAAATATTTGAGGCCTTGGTAGAGTGGACATGGAGAGGATGTGTCCTATTCAAATCAATTCAAGTTTAATTGTCATTTAACCAGATATGAATACTCATGAGTATAGCCAAATGAGACAGCGTTACTATGGGGTCAAGGTGCAAAGATACATTACCAACAGTCACGCGCAATAAGCACACACAAGATCACAATCACGTAACGTGAGTCCCGAGGCCCATCTCCCGCCCACCCCCCATCTGCGATGCCACGGCTTGATGCACACAAATCAACAAACTCATGTAGAATACATACACACACAGACATATATATTAAGTGACACTGCGGTCTGAGGTCCAGTCCTCATCCCGCCGCCCAATTCCCGCTAGGCAAACCCATGGCTTTGTGGCCCAGGTAACATGCCTGAACGACTGGCATCCTGTTGCACTCACCTCAATAATAAGCAAGCAATTTGACAGGCTGGTCAGGATTACATTTGCAGCTTGCTACCACCCAAACTGGGCCCCTTACAATTCGCCTACCTACACAACCGATCGGCAGATGACACAATAGCCACTGCTCTACATACCATCCTTACACATCTGGAAAAGAAGGATGCTTTTGTGAGAATGCTGTTCAGCATTCAACACCATAATTCCATCAGGCTCGACAGGAAGCTCAAGACCTTGACCTTGACCTTGCCTTGTGCTGCTGGATCCTGGATTTTCTGTCAGATCGCCGGCAGTTGGTAAGAGTGGACTCCCTCACCTCCACCCCTCTGACTCTCAACGCAGGAGCCCCTCAGGGCTGTATACTGAATTCCCTCCTTTACTCCCTGTATATCCATGACTTTGTCGCCACCCACAGCTCTAATCTGCTAATTAAATTTGCTGATGACACTAGATTGATTGGCCTAATCTCAAACAATAACGAGGTGGCATACAGGGAAGAAGCCATCTCTCTGACACAGTGGTGTCAAGAAAACAACCTCTCCCTCAATGTCGCAAAAACAAAGGAGCTGGTTATGAACTACAGGAGGAATGGAGACAGGCTAACCCCTATTGACCTCAGTGGATCTGGTGTTGAGAAGGTAAACAGCTTTAAGTTCCTCGGCATCCACATCACTGAAGATCTCACATGGTCTGTACACATCAGCTGCGTGGTGAAAATGGCACAACATCACCTCTTTCACCTCAGACAGTTGAGGAAGTTTGGTTTGGGCCCCTAAATCCTTTCTATGGGGCACGATGAGAGCATCCTGACTGGCTGCATCACTGCCTGGTATGGGAACTGTACATCCCTTAATCGCAGGACTCTGCAGAGTGGTGCGGACAGCCCAGCGCATCTGTAGTTGTGAACTTGCCGTGATTCAGGATATTTACAAAGACAGGTGTGAGAAAAGGGCCTGAAGGATCATTAGGGACCCGAGTCATCCCAACCACTATCTATTCCAGCTGCTACCATCTGGGAAACGGTACTGCAGCATAAAAGCCAGGATCAACAGGCTCTGGGACAGCTTCTTTCACCTGGCCATCAGACTGATTTGAGTGTATTTCTACTTTACTTACTTTATTTTACTTTATTGTTGACAAACAATTGATACTAGAGTGTACAATCATCACAGCGATATTGGATTCTGCACTTCACGCTCCTTGGAGTACAAATCGATAGTAATTATAGTAAAAATTTAAATGATAAATCATAAATAGAAAATAGAAAAGGGAAAGTAAGGTAGTGCAAAAAATCAAGAGGCAGGTCCAGATATTTGGAGGGTACGGCCCAGATCCATTCAGCAGTCTTATCATAGTTGGAAAGAAACTGTTCCCAAATCTGGCCGTATGAGTCTTCAAGCTCCTGAACCTTCTCCCGGAGCGTAGGTGTTCAGCAAAATGATCTCCCAGTCTGTGCTGGGTCTTGCCAATATATAGAAGGCACCTACGCTCTGTCCGCCAGAGAAAGCAGGATCTCCCAGTGGCCACATATTTTAATTCCACGTCCCACTCCCATTCTGATATGTCTATCCACGGCCTCCTCTACTGTAAAGATGAAGCCACATTCAGGTTGGAGGAACAACACCTTATATTCCGTCTGGGTAGCCTCCAACCGGATGGCATGAACATTGACTTCTCAAGCTTCCGTTAATGCTCCACCTCCCCCTCGTACCCCATCCGTTATTTATTTATTTATATACACACATTCATTTTCTCTCTCTCCTTTTTCTCCCTCTGTCCCTCTGACTATACCCCTTGCCCATCCTCTAGGTTTTTACCCCCTCCCCCTTTTCTTTCTCCCTGGGCATCCTGTCCCATGATGCTCTCATATCCCTTTTGCCAATCAACTGTCCAGTTCTTGGCTCCATCCCTCCCCCTCCTGTCTTCTCCTATCATTTTGGATCTCCCCTTCCCCCTCCCACTTTCAAATCTCTTACTAGCTCTTCTTTCAGTTAGTCCTGACGAAGGGTCTCGGCCCGTAACGTCGACTGTACCTCTTCCTAGAGATGCTGCCTGGCCTGCTGCGTTCACCAGCAACTTTGATGTGTGTTGCTTGAAATTCCAGCATCTTCAGATTTCCTATTGTTTGTGTCTATCACTTGCAAACTTGGCAACAAAGCCATCTATTTTCTTGAATGTTTGAATTCAGTTATAGGAATAATGGTGGGGCAGTTACAAAATCATTCCATTGTGAAATAGAGTCAATACGGTTTTGTGAAAGGGATATCAGTTTTAACAAATTCGAGTTCTTTGAGGAGATAATGTGCAGCATGGATGAAGACAGAGTATCTGAATTTGAGGATTATTGCACAAGGTAAAAGCTTGTGGCATTGTAAATAGTACATATTAGCATGGATAAGTCTGGTTTATTAACAGCAAGGAGAGTTTCTGAACAAATGGGTCAATTCCATGTTGGCCAGCTGTAAGTTGTGGAGTACAATTAAGATCAGCGTTGAAACCACAACTATTTACTATCTACGTTATTGACATATGTACCAAGTATATAATAGGTATATTTCCTAATGATCCATAGATAATTGGGTATCCAAAATGTGAGAAGGCCATCACAAGTCTGCAATAGGACATGGAAATGTCCCTTGATGGAGAAAAGGAACAGAAAATGTTTCCATGTGTCTTTCTCTGGGCACGCCAGATACAGCGATCAGACCCCGTAGGCTTCTCGCTTTACAGCAACACTCACAACACGCTGGAGGAACTCCGCAGGTCAGGCAGCATCCGTGGAAATGATCAGTCAACGTTTCAGGCCGGAACCCTTTGTCAGACTGAAGAGGGAAGGGGCAGAGGCTCCGTAAAGAAGGTGAAAAACTAGTAAGGGGAAAGATAAAGGGGCTTAGCAAGGGCCTCACTTTTGTCCCCCTCTGTCCACACCTCAGTGAGTTCTGTGCCCGCCATGACGCTGAACTCTTCTTCCGTCTCCTATGTCTCCGAGCCTACTTCTTTGGCAGGGATTCCCCTCCCCCAGTGATGACCCCTTCTCCTGTCTTCAACCCTCCTCCTCCTCCTGGACACCCCGCCGGGGCCTTCTACCTGCACTCGATCTTTTCATCTCCAACTGTCGCCAAGACATCAACCGTCTCAACTTCACCACTCCTCTCTCCTGTTCCAATCTCACTCCCGCTGAACGCACTGCCCTCCACTCTCTCCATGCTAATCTCAATTTTAAAAAGGCCCTTTATCTTTCCCCTTACTGGTTTTTCACCTTCTTTATAGGGCCTCTGGCCCTTCCCTCTTCAGTTCTGACGAAGGGTTCGGGCCCGAAACGTTGACTGATCGTTTCCACGGATGCTGCCCGACCTGCTGAGTTCCTCCAGCGTGTTGTGAGTGTTGCTTTGACCCCAGCATCTGCAGAGTATTTTATATTCTCGGTTTACAAACTAGATCGAACTGTTAATTCAGAAAAGGCAAAAGGTGGAGGTGTGTGCTTCATGATAAACTCTCGGTGGTGCTCCAAGATGGTGATTTTGTCGAACTCGTGTTCCCCCTACCTTGAATACGTAACGGTCAAATGTCATCCGTTCTATTTACCTTGGGATTTCTCCTCCATAATCCTGACCACAGATTACACACCACCAGCGGTCAGGGACACCACCCGGACCAGATGGGTTCACTGCTCTGGGTTCAGGTGCATTGTAAACGGACAGTTAAGATTCAGGTATGTTGCAGCTACAGAAAAACTATATTTGCATCCACACTTCTGCAATTGTTAACGCCGTGAGATGGGTATGCGTCCCTGGTTACACGGGAAAAATCGGACGTATTCACGACAAATGGAATCTTTCACTTCGCAATCAGCTTATTACAGTTTAAACAAATATTACCTAATTCATGAACGGATAAATGGGAATGCAGAAAACGAGGAGCCCGGTCTATGCTCACAATAGTTCCGTCTCCCTTGGTTACCGTCTCTAAGGCCCGCCGCTGCCGTCGGGTCGCCAAGTGTCGCAAAACCGAAGGCCGGTCGGCAAGGGGAAAGCCGTAAAGGGAGCGCTGCCTCTGGGCCCAGTGAGGGTGGTGTCGCTGGAATGTAGAAGAACTGGAGGGAGAGACGCCTATATTGATGTACACTGGAGCATTCATGTAGTAGGATCAGGCGAGTCTGCGACTGTTAGTGGTGCATTTGCCTTCAAAGTGTTCTTCCTGGTTCTCGTCCTGATCACGTAGCTGACGCCATGGACGAGAACATGGAGGAGGACGCCAGCTATCAGCAACTGGTAATGGACGACCACAATCACAACAACTGGGAGGCGGATGCTTATCAGCATCACCATAACCACCAGCACCATAACGGCCACCGCCACACTGAGCTCATTCTGCCCGAGCCAGGCGGTATGTCGCAAGCACAACAGGATCCCAAAGAACTACACCACCACCACCACCATCATCTGTCTGTCAACGGGGAAGAGCGAGGGCCAGGAGCGCATAGGGAGCCTGAGCCCATGACCAATAAAGTAACCCTGAATATTAACAGTTCAGCTTCCAAGTTCTGTAAGTGAAACAGGGGGAGAAGAATCTTAAGACTATGTGTATTTTAAGATTATTTGTGTTAAATAACTGATAGTTAACGAGAATGAGGAATTCATGGTTTGAATTTAATTCATTAGAGTTGGATTTTCCATGCTTTTTATTTAAATTTTTTGTGCATCTAGCTGTAATAGTATATCCCTAAATATTGTATCTTAATATTTGGTGGGCAATGCTATAAAGCTGAAGTACAAATCATTTGAAGTAGAAAGTGTAGTTACTTAAATGCCACTCTCAATAGCAAAGAAATAAATAGGTTCTGATCTAAATAAACCTGAAACTTTTACTCAAACTAGCTTTCATGCATTAACTGCATTTCATATGTATGTGCAATAGGAATTGAAATAAGAATTAATTACTTTCTTGGGGGAATAGTACATGCTTGGTTTAATTTCAAATGAATGTGTCTGTCAACAGGTGTTTGGGACTAACGTAATCTATACAGTGGCATGCAAGAGTTTGGGCACCCCTCGTCAAAATTTCTGTTACTGTGAATAGCTAAGCAAGTAAAAGATGAACTGATTTCCAAAAGGTATAAAGTTAAAGATGACACATTTCTTTAATATTTTAAGCAAGAAAACTTTTTTATTTCCATCTTTTACGGTTTCAAAATAACAAAAAAGGAGAAGGGCCACTGGCTGCAACACAAGTCCAAAGCATGATCGATCCACCCCCGTGCTTAACAGTTGGAGAGGTGTTCTTTTCATGAAATTCTGCACTTTTTTTCTCCAAACATACCTTTGCTTATTGCAGCCAAAAAGTTCTATTTTAACTTCATCAGTTCACCGGACTTGTTTCCAAAATGCATCAGGCTTGTTTAGATGTTCCTTTGAATCTTTTGAATAGCACTTCTTGGCTGCAATGAGCAAAGGTATGTTTGGAGAAAAAAGGGTGCAGAATTTCATGAAAAGAACCCCTCTCCAACTGTTAAGCACGGGGGTGGGTCGATCATGCTTTGGGCTTGTGTTGCGGCCAGTGGCACGGGGAACATTTACTGGTAGAGGGAAGAATGAGTTCAATTAAATACCAGCAAATTCTGGAAGCAAACATCACACCGTCTGTAAAAAAAAAAGCCGAAGATGAAAAGAGGATGGCTTCCACAACAGGATAATGATCTTAAAAACACCTCAAAATCCACAATGGACTACCTCAAGAGGTGCAAGCTGAAGGTTTTGCCATGACCCTCACACTCCCCTGACCTGAACATCATCAAAAATCTGTGGATAGACCTCAGAAGAGCAGTGCATGGAAGATGGCTCAAGAATCTCACAGAACTAGAAGCCTTTTGCAAGGAAGAATGGGCGAAAATCTCCCAAACAATAATTGTAAGACTCTTAGCTGGCTACAAAAACTGTTTACAAGCTGTGATAATTGCTAAAGGGGGTGTTACTAAGTACTGCCAAGCAGGGTGCCCAAACTTTTGCTTCAGGCCCTTTTTCTTTTTTGTTATTTGGAAACTGTAAAAGATGGAAATAAAAAAAGTTTTCTTACTTAAAATATTAAGGAAATGTGTCATCTTTAACTTTATGCCTTTTGGAAATAAGTTCATCTTTTACTTGCTTAGCTATTCACAGTAACAGAAATTTTGACCGGGATGCCCAAACTTTTGCATGACACTGTATGCATTGGACTTTCTTCACTGACAAAAGTAAAATGCCAAGGCAAGCCTAGAATATTTGCAAACTGGAAGTAACAGTAAATTGCCAAGTAAAAGGAATAAACTCCACTCTTGAAAATTGAATGCTGCCTCTGAGGGATTGTTGCATACTTTGGTTACTTTTTCTCTGCTTTTTCCAGGTGTTGTGAATAATTGAAACTGAGACCTGACATTCATGACATAAGTTTAACCATCTTAACGCTTGCTCTGTCTGTGTATGTGTAAATATCCTATCAATATTTGACACAACTTATTTTAAAATTAATTATTGAATTTATCTGTAGAAGGTATATGTGTAATCTGTACAGTGAAAATTTAAGTACTGAAATAACGCAGAATCCAGAAAGCAGAGTTTAGTTGCAGTTCCCCTGATATACTTGTCTGCATCTGCAAAACTCATTATTGTATTGAACAGTATAGAACTGGAGGATTAAAACACAAGAGATTCTGCGGATGTTGGAAATCCAGAGCAACATGCACAAAATGCTGGAGGAACTCAGCAGGTCAGGCAGTATCAATGGTAATGAACAAAAAGTTGATATTTTGGGCTGAGACCTTTCATCCTAGTGTTTTAAATTGGTACTGATTTTCTTGGGCTGAGAAATTGTAACTTGTTTCAGGTTTATGTTAGTGTGGTGAGAAAGCAGGTAGGTAAATATCGTTTGGGAAGAGAAAATTGTCTGGAGTTCCTGTAGGTTAGTGGTCACCAATCTTTTCAAGCCCAAGATCTCCTACCTTGACCTTAGTGGAAGGCAAGATCTACCTACTAAATCGTTTATATTAAAAAAAAAACCCAGCTCAGATTATACTTCCAATTTGAGGCCTTTTATTTGGGCTAATTGTATTTGAATTACACAAAATACTTTTGTCAAACTTTCAAATTAATTCAAACAAGAAAACACTGTAACTAGCATATCAAGCAGGCCATAGCTGTCTTTCTTTAAGAATATTACAATACTTCCCACCTTTAATTCTAACTTTCATTATTTAATTTTATTTCAGCACGAAAAATAAATGAATAAGAATTGACTCTTGCACTCAGTGTGATGACTGGGGCTGAATACTTTCCGCTAGTAGAGACAACCAGTCTGAGACAGTCTGTGAGGTGTCTGTCAGTAAGACAGCTCCTGTACTTAGATTTAATAATTTTCATCTGTGAAAATGCAATTTCACATAGATAAGTTGACCTGGCACTAACTTTTAGTGCTATAAAACCAACGCGCCCACCGCGCATTGCTGGGGCCCCATCAGTAGTAATTGCCACCAGTTTATGAATGGGGGTGTCATTTTCACGGACATATTTTTTTAACTCATTGTAAATATCCTCGCCTCTTGTTCTCTCCTTTAATTGCGAAAGAGTTAGGAAGTCCTCCTTTGTTGTATAATCCTGGAAAGCCATTCTGACAAATACAACAAGCTGAGCTGTTTGCATTACATCCAGGGATTCATCAAACTGTAGTGAAAAATATTCAGAGTGACAAGTCCTTTAACAGTTGTCGATCCATGTCCTCTGACAGTGACTATACCCTCCTTGTCACTGTTGCAGGGCCAAGTGGTATATTATGTATTGCGGTTGTGATGTTGTTTTTGTTTTTAAAGTCATTAAAAACAGTCTCTGCAGTAATGGCCATTGCTTCCTTGAATAAATCGCCATTTGTAAAAGGCTTCTTGTGTTTAGCCAAAAGGTGACTGACACGAAATGATGCTTCAATAGCAGCTTTATTTTGAGCAGCATGTTTTGTGAAAAACGATTGCTGGGCCTTCAACCCTGATTTCAGCTCCTCAACTTTCCAGGCACGAATTGCGCTCTTCGGGGGGTAGGTGTCTTTAAATTCCTGGTGGTTGCTGTTGTGGTGCCGCTCCAGATTCCCTCTTTTAGTCAGTGCTTGTGTTTGGTGGCACAACATACATACACACTTGTCTTTCACCAAGTAGAAATTCCTCTTCCCATTCTGGATGGAATTTGTATGTTTTTGCCTTTTTTCGTGGAGCCTCCCCCATGCTATCAGGATATCATGAGCGAGTGCTGTATATCAGTGGTCCCCAACCTCCGGGCTGCGGACTGATACAGTGCCGCGAAGCATGCAGTGGTGCAGCGGTAGTCGGAATGCACCCAGCACATCTTTAAGAAAAAAGCCGAAATAAACAAGCTAATTAATGAGGTGCCGCCTGGCACGTAAATGTCGGCCCAGATCAGAGGCGATTGCCGATTGCATGGCCTCTGATCTGGGCTGACATTTACGTGGCAGGCAGCACCTAACTAATTAGCTTGTTTATTTCGGCTTTTTTCTTAAAGATGTGCTGGGTGCGTTACGGCCACCACTGCATGCTTCGCGGCAGTGTATCAGTCCGCGGCCCGGAGGTTGGGGACCACTGCCGTATATTGATGTTTGTGACAGTCTGTACTCTTATCTAATCTAATTGGTCACTTTGATGCAGCACAGGCTACGCTGAAAACGCGGTGCATGGCGGGGCAGCTACACACATGCGCACCGGGCAGAAAGAACGGAATTAAAACCCAGCAACCCGGAAACAATCCCTCTTTACAAACAGCTTTCAGTAGCGAAAGTATTGCTATATTACCATTATCCTAATTAGTATTACTTATTTTTATTATGCTCACATTACAACAGTATTTGTGTATTTATTTTTGATTTTTTTCGGATCTACTTGGAAAGTCTCAAAGATCAACCGGTCGATCGGATCGATGGGTTGGCGACCACTACTGTAGGTGTTACCTACTGACACACATTAAGGAACTGTATGTTTGCAATGTCATCAGCAGTTAGCTTGGTGGGAATGGGGTTCTTGTTTACAGATGTCTTATGCAGAATAATCTTTTGGATCATATTCTGGAATCTTAATGCCACACTATTGGGAGAATTTGTGAGATAGTTGGTGGAAACTGGTAAAACAGAACTTTGTGATTTGGAATAAGTTGCTATATTATTCATAATTTAATTGGACATTAATTCCTAAATATGCAGGGATTTAATTAAATGGTTAATTGATATGCCTTGTAGACAAGTGCTTTTTAGAAAAATTGTGATTCAGTGAATGTAATCAAGTAATATTTTGTGCTTTGAAATAATTTATATAATAGACTAAATGGGTTATAGCATACAGAAGTGAAATGTTTTTATTGTAGCAGTGTAGTTTTGAAAGGAATAATATACATTAATATAGAACAAATGAAGTGCATTTCATTACCTTGAAAGAGATGAAAGTCTTTTACAGAAGGCAGCAATCCTTTGGAAGATTGTTGCTGTCGAATGCAGGGAATCATGGCAGTCAATTTGAGCACTGCAAAATCCCACAAGTAAGAATAAGGCATTGGCCCGAACATGCTTTTCTTTGACATTTGTGAATGAGTTTTAGCATCCTCCTGGTTTTCAATTGCTCTCATCTGGAAATGCCTCATTCTCTCAGCTGCATAGAAGCATTCGCCTAGATTTATTATAGCCTCTGGGTTAGAACTTGGGCAACAATGCTAGATCAGGGTTTGAAGGGAATATTTAGTCAGGGTTAATTTTGAACCTTGAAATGTTCTGAAGTTTGTAACAGTGAACAGAAGAAATCTATTTTATAGAAATGACACAAGTTCTTTGACATCTATCAAAATATTTTAAATGTCATTTCCTTTCATATAAATTTGATTTAATTTCTATATTTCTTTATTTTTATTTTAACCTGCTCAGTACCAAAAAGCTTGGACTCATAAATACAAAACCTTATCCATCTCTTAACATTTTAGATGAAGGGTGCATAAATCTTTGCAAGGTATTGCTGTACTAACGCTTCCTCATTTTAAGTGACGAAAGCTTCCACACCCAATGAGTGCATTTTTCATAACAATGTTTAGATGCTTGTAATCAGGCAGTTGTGTTCTTTTGGTCACATTTTATATTTAGTCTTGTGCCAATGTGGAGCAACTACAATGTTTGGAGCGTATTAGTCAGATAATGGTAGTGGTGTATTTCTGCCACTAAGAATTGCTTGTCTATTACTCAGTAATCTATTTTTGTCTTAAGTTGCATTTCTTTGCTGTGTATATCATACAGCAAAAAGAAATAACTGGTTTTAAATTAGGTTATTGAAGGAGAAAGACTCAGGCATTCACATACTGAAATCCCTGAAGGTGGCAAGTCAAGCTGATACGGCTTTCGTTATTTTTTGTTGTGTATCTATCAATAGAGACAAAGTAGAAAAATAAATAAATTAATACCATCATTTGTATAAACCACTGTTTAGACATGAACTTGTTAATAATTAAATCTTGGTACTACGTTTAAGGATGGAGATTAAGGCCTATAAGAGGTTAATTGGATTTATATCAGAGACAAGAGATATCACTTAATATGGAAATAGTAGTAACTGGGGCTTTTTTTGTATCTTCTGATGGAACTAGAAGATATAAAATTTTGCAAAAATAAGAGCTCTAATTTCCTATTTCTATGCCTTCACGTTATGGATATTCTTGCCAGAGCAAAAAGGGCACTGAGTTGATAAGGGAATAACTTTTTTCTTTGTTTTTGAGCTATGGTCTGGAATAGCTGAAACGTTGATATAAGATTCAATACAACTCTCTAAAGGCACATGGAGGTATAATAAAGGAAAATGCACAAGGAAACCTAAGAAATTTGCATATCTAGCACAAAAACAGTTTGGCTTGTTATGAGTGTGAAATTACGTGGTAGTTCTTATAAATAATATCTTGGAGAGTAAGATGGTTATGAATTTTTCTGGTATCTGAAAACTCTAGTGCTGACCAGCCAAATTAATTTCCTCCTTCCTTTCTGTATTTCCTAATGACATTGGTTGAATGGAAGCTGCTATAGCCTGTGACACTTGAGTTTTGTGAAGTGTTGTGTATTCATTTGGTATGCATCTAACCAGGTTAGATCTTAGACTATATGATACAGAAGCAGAATTAGGCCATTTGGCCCATCGAGTCTGTTCTGCCATTTCATCTTGGCTGAGCCATTTTTCCTCTCACCCCTATCTCCTGCCTTTTTTCTCCTCCTCCCATATCCCTTCAGCCCTGACCAATCAACCTTTGTCTTAAATATACATAAAGTCTTGGCCTCCACAGCTGCCTGTGGCAACAAATTTACAGATTCATTGCTCTCTGGCTAAAAAATTTCCTCATCTCCATTCTTAAAGGCTGTGTCCTCTGGTCTTAGACTCTCCCACCATAGGAAACATCCTCTCCACATCCACTCTATCAAGGCATTTCACCATTCAGTAAGTTTCAATTAGATCACCCCTTATTCTTCTAAATTCCAGTGAATACTGGCCAAGAGCCACCAAACACTCTTTATATGACAAGTTGTTTAATCCTGGCATATTAATCATGAATCTTCTTTGAACGCTGTCCAGTTTCAGCACATCCTTTCTAAGATAAGGAGCCCCAAAACTGCTCACAATACTCCAAGTGAGGCCTCACCAGTGCTTTATAAAGTTTCAGCATAAACATCCTTCCTTTTATGTTCTACTCCTCTTGAAATGAATGCTAACATCGCATTTACCTTCCTCGCCACAGACTCATACTGCATATTAACCTTTAGGGAATCCTGAACAAGGACTCCCAAATCCCTTTATGCCTCAGATTTTTGTATTTTGTCTCCATCTGGAAAATAGTCAACCCTTTCATTTCTTCTACCAAAGTGCATGAGCATACACTTTTCAACAGTGTATTCCATCTGCCATTTCTTTGCCCATTTTCCTGATCTAAGTCTTTCTGTAGTCCCCCTATTTCCTCAGAACTATCTGCCCCTCCACCTATCTTCATATTATCTGCAAACTTTGCAACAATTCCATCTTCCAAGTCATTGACATGTAACATAAAAACAATCGGTCCCAATACAGACCCCTGTGGAACACCACTGGTCACCGACAGCCAACCAGAAAAGGCTCCCTTTATTCACTCTTTGCCTCCTGCCAATCAGCTACTGCTTTATCCATGCTAGAATCTTTCCTGAAATACCATGGGCTCGTAGCTTGTTAAGCGCCTTGTATGTGGCGCCTTGTTAAAGGCCCTCTGAAAATCCAAGTGCACAACATCAACCAATTCTCTTTTGTTGATACTGCTTGTTATTTTTTCAAAGAATTCCAACATATTTGTAAAGCAAGATTTTCCCTTGAAGAAACCATGCTGACTCCAGCCTTTTTTTATCATGTGCCTCCAAGTACCCCGAAACCACATCCTCAACAATCAACTCTAGCATCTTTTCAACCACTGAGGTCAGACAAACTAGTTTATAATTTCCTTTCTTCTGCCTCTCTCCCTTCTTGAAGATTGGAGTGACATTTGCAGTTTTGCAGTTTTCCAGTGTTCAGGAACCATTCCAGAATCTAGTGATTCTTGAAAGATCGTCAATAATGCCTCCACAATCTCTTCAGCCACCTCTTTCACAGCACTGTCATGTACACCATCTGCTCCAGGTGTTTTAACTACCTTCAGTCTCCCAAGATCCTTCTCCCTGGTAATGGTAACTTCGCACACTACATGGCCCTTGGTGCCTGGAACTTCCACCACACTGCTAGTGTCTTCCACAATGAAGACTGATGCAAAAAGACTGATCTTGGTTGATTTGGTAAAGTTGGTAAAGCTTAGTAACTTTAAAATTTATTTTGTTGTATAGATATTGCAAATTCTAATGCAGAATTAAACCAGTGGTCTTCAGAGGCTGATTCTAAATGCAGAATGATCAGAAGTCAAACAGATAAGAAAAGTTCTCAAAGTTTCATATTCATTTAAAATTACATCACAATTGGTGCCTTTTAACTAGAATAAATTGTAAATGGTGATATAGAACATAGAACAGTACAGCACAGTACAGGCCCTTCGGCCCACAATGTTGTGCCAACCCTTAAACCCTGCCTCCCATATAACCCCCCCCCACCTTAAACTCCTCCATATACCTGTCTAGTAGTCTCTTAAACTTCACTAGTGTATCTGCCTCCACCACTGACTCAGGCAGTGCATTCCACACACCAACCACTCTGAGTAAAAAACCTTCCTCTAATATCCCCCTTGGACTTCCCACCCCTTACCTTAAAGCCATGTCCTCTTGTAGTGAGCAGTGGTGCCCTGGGGAAGAGGCGCTGGCTATCCACGCTATCTATTCCTCTTAATATCTTGTGTACCTCTATCATGTCTCCTCTCATCCTCCTTCTCTCCAAAGAGTAAAGCCCTAGCTCCCTTAATCTCTGATCATAATCCATACTCTCTAAACCAGGCAGCATCCTGGTAAATCTCCTCTGTATCCTTTCCAATGCTTCCACATCCTTCCTATAGTGAGGCGACCAGAACTGGACACAGTACTCCAAGTGCGGCCTAACCAGAGTTTTATAGAGTTGCATCATTACCTCGCGACTCTTAAACTCTGTCCCTCGACTTATGAAAGCTAACACCCCATAAGCTTTCTTAACTACCCTATCCACCTGTGAGGCAACCTTCAGGGATCTGTGGACATGTACCCCCAGATTTTTCTGCTCCACCACACTACCAAGTATCCTGCCGTTTACTTTGTACTCTGCCTTAGAGTTTGTCCTTCCAAAGTGTACCACCTCACACTTCTCCGTATTGAACTCCATCTGCTACTTCTCAGCCCACTTCTGCATCCTATCAATGCCTCTCTGCAATCTTCGACAATCCTCTCCACTATCCACAACAGCACCAACCTTTGTGTCGTCTGCAAACTTGCCAACCCATCCTTCTAGCCCCACATCCAAGTAGTTAATAAAAATCACGAAAAGTAGAGGTCCCAGAACCGATCCTTGTGGGACACTGCCAGTCACAGCCCTCCAATCCGAATGTACTCCTTTCAACATAACCCTCTGCCTTCTGCAGGCAAGCCAATTCTGAATCCACCTGGCCAAACTTCCCTGGACTCCATGCCTTCTGACTTTCTGAATAAGCCTACCATGTGGAACCTTGTCAAATGCCTTACTAAAATCCATGTAGATCACATCCACTGCACTGCCCTCATCTATATGCCTGGTCACCTCCTCAAAGAACTCTATCAGGCTTGTTAGACACAATCTGCCCTTCACAAAGCCACGCTGACTGTCCCTGATCAAACCATGTTTCTCTAAATGCCCATAGATTCTATTTCTAAGAATCTTTTCCAACAGCTTTCCCACCACAGATGTAAGACTCACTGGTCTATAATCACCCGGACTATCCTTACTACCTTTTTTGAACAAGGGGACAGCATTCGCCTCCGTCCAGTCCTCCAGTACCATTCCTGTGGACAATGAGGACATAAAGATCCTAGCCAGAGGCTCAGCAATCTCTTCCCTCGCCTCGTGGAGCAGCCTGGGGAATATTCCGTCAGTCCCCAGGGATTTATCCGTCCTAATGTATTTTAACAATTCCAATACCTCCTCTCCCTTAATATCAACATGCTCCAGAATGTCAACCTCACTCATATTGTCCTCACCGTCATCAAGTGATCTTTAAGGAGGTGGACATGTTTTGCAGCAAATGCTAAATTGATCAAAATTGCAATATGTGAACTTGCTATTTGGATTTAAACGCAGGTTGTCAATTTGGAATGTTACTGAAAGGCTGCTGACATGTTGAACTAGGGATCTGTAAGTACTGACCAGTTACATTTTAACCCCATTGTAAACATTTGCCTCCTGTTCATCTGACTAGACCTTTATTGTAGTAACTTTTGTTCAGGATGACACCAGTCTTGAGTTTTAGAAACCCCCAGGGTGCTATTGTCTGATAGCTCCAAGTCAAATCCCAATTTGAGTGATTTATTTTTGTATTGTGTCTGTCTTCAAAATTTAAGCTGTCAGTTATTCAATAAAGCTGAGGATGGATTCTAGTGGATAATAGATATTCCAATGGCTATTCAGTTCTGGTCATCTTACTGCAAGAAGGTTGTGGATAGGGTAGTTAAGAAAGCTTATGGGGTGTTATCTTTCATAAGTCGAGGGATAGAGTTTAAGAGTCGCGATGTAATGATGCAGCTCTATAAAACTCTGGTTAGGCCACACTTGGGAGTACTGTGTCCAGTTCTGGTCACCTCACTATAGGAAGGATGTGGAAGCATTGGAAAGGGTACAGAGGAGATTTACCAGGATGCTGCCTGGTTTAGAAAGTATGCATTATGATCAGAGATTAAGGGAGCTAGGGCTTTACTCTTTGGAGAGAAGGAGGATGAGAGGAGACATGATAGAGGTGTACAAGATAATAAGAGGAATAGACAGAGTGGATAGCCAGCACCTCTTCCCCAGGGCACCACTGCTCAAAACAAGAGGACATGGCTTTAAGGTAAGGGGTGGGAAGTTCAAGGGGGATATTAGAGTAAGGTTTTTTACTCAGAGTGGTTGGTGCATGGAATGCACTGCCTGAGTCAGTGGTGGAGGCAGATACACTAGTGAAGTTTAAGAGACTACTAGACAGGTATATGGAGGAATCTAAGGTGGGGGCTTATATGGGAGGCAGGGTTTGAGGGTCGGCACAACATTGTGAGCAGAAGGGCCTGTACTGTGCTGTACTATTCTATGTTCTATATGATACTATAGAGAGTGCAGAGGAGATTTACAAGGATGTTGCCTGGATTGGAGAGCGTACCTTATGAGAATAGGTTGAGTATACTTGGCCTTTTCTCCTTGGAGTGACAGAGGTTGAGAGGTGACCTGATAGAGGTGTATAAGATGGTGAGAGGCATTGATCATGTGGATAGCCAGATGCTTTTTCCCAGGGCTGAAATGGCTAACATGAGGGGGCATAGTTTTAAGGTGCTTGGAAATGGTTGCAGAGGGAACATCAGGGGTAAGTTTTTCATACAGTGCCGGATTGGGGGTGTCTTGGATCATATTTCGGGCCTTCCCAGGGGTCCGGGGCTTTAATATCGGGATCTCCCCAATCATAATCTTGGGAGCTTGAGTTGTCAATTTGCCTAGTCGCTTTTCTCTCATCCTGGTTCTGTTACTTGGTTCTCCTTCAGTGGAGGAAACCTCATGTTCTTGGTTGGGTCTGGGATTTGAGGGACAGTTCCCTTCGTTCATTGTTTCAGCTTCTCCCGGTTCATCGACTGGGTGATGTACCTGTCTCTGTTGCCCCTGTTGCCAGGCACAGACCATCTCTATTACTTCTTGAATCCCCTCGTTCTTGGAGTCGTCTGCAAGATTCTTACCTTTCAGAATGTTACTGGGCTGTGCCTTAAGCATTTGGGGAGCCACTGGCAGAGCTGGGTACGGAGGTGCAGTGGGAGATGGTTTGGAATAAGGGGGTGGGTGAGGTGGTGGAATAACTGGGGCTAAAAGGATTGGTGGGGCCGAACTTGAGTCCGCCTTTTGTACAGGAGCGGGTTTCTCTTTGGATTCAGGGCGATTTTTCTTAAATTTAGGAGGCTGGTGCTTCTTTGCTATTTCCATCCATTTTTCAGAACATCCCATTATATATCCGACATCCCAGTTTGGATCTCCATTCCCATCAGGTCTGAATCAATGGAATCTTAAACGACCCCCCGTATGGCCAATTCCCTTGCGACCACCCATACAAGTCACTACTAAAAGTTACTGCATATCGGTCATCTCCCGTTTCCTTAATAATGGTGTCTGCTGGTGATCCCGCAGGTACCAGCAGGTCTCCTACCTTCTGTCGAGCTTTCTTTACCTTCTTCAGTCTGGCCGTTGTTACCTTGCTGACTCTCGGGGGAGCCTTGGATTTCCGAGCAGGAGCCGATCTAGCGGCTCGACTGCTACTAGCAGCTCCCATTATTTTGTAATGAGAGTTAACTACAATACACTGTCACACAATCGCACGCACACACTCGCCGGTGAGTTTCACAAGACCGGGTGCTGTTTCGTCACTCCGTGCTGTTATTAATCGGTAGCTACCCTTAATCTGGCGCAGCCCTCCCTTTCAGCTAAGGGCTCGCCCGCTGCACTCCCTAACCGGAAGCACAGCGTTAATCTACCTCCCCTCCCTTTCGGATGAGAGCAGGCCCAGTTCCTTCTCCTGGATTCTTTTCCTAGAATCGCGTAAGAGCCACTGTCTTGTTTCCGCTCAAGCGTACTCCCCACTATCTTGCCTCAGCTCAAGCGTAAGAGCCACTGTCTTGTTTTTGCTCAAGCGTACTCTATAGCGATCTCATCCTCGTCGTCATTAACTGTCAGAGAAATATTAGGAACTGCACTCAGACACGGAGGAGATCGCTTCAACCAATCTTTATTTGTGATACCACGGGGAACTCTTCCCTAAGAGCCGGGTGTCAGAGTTCCGAAAACAGCTTCATTGATGCAGTTGAGTACATATCAGTAAGCTGTACAAGCAGGGGGTATCGGTTAGTTATCACTTATGATCACAGTACATTCCATTGATGTGACAGTAGGATGCAGGCTTTGAGGTTTAAATCAACATTCACAGTCAATCCTGATACATGACCTCTGTTGTGCAGACACAATACATTCTGTTGCCCTTTAATCACGATAAGGAAGCCGCTCTAGCAGAAATATGCTAATATGTGATAAAGAATTACAAAAACGGACAGACTGGTGCATTCGGTTTCCCCCCACTGTCACCTTTCACAGGCTTTAAGCATTTATCCCATTTTGTCCATTTTAACCTTTTGATGCTTGATAATCCCTCCACACACACACAGAGTGGTGGGTGCGTGGAATGCACCGCTGGCCACGGTGGTGGAGGCGGATATGATAGGGTCTTTTAAGAGCTTCTTAGATAGGTACATGGAGCTTAGAAAAATAGAGGGCTGTGCGCTAGGGAAATTCTAGGCAGTTTCTAGAATACCTGGTCGGCGCAACATTGTGAGTCGAAAGGCATGTAATGTGCTGTAAACATTTATGTTCTGTTATTCATATTCCAACACATTTTATGATTGAAAGAAAAATGTGTATTGTTCCACTGTAACAATATTGTGACTGTTTTAAACTAAATGTTAATTTTCAACACATTTCTAAATTGAAAGAAGTTTAATAACTAAAATGATGTTTAATTTATTGAAAGCTTTTCTGAAAGTTAATCTTTGATCACATTCAGCAAGAGAAACCCTTTGGCAAAAATATTGCATTTGTTATGAAGTGTGTGGGATATCTTAAAGACAATATAAGGTACCATCAGAATCAAAGATTTATGCCGTTCTACTTAACTGGAAATTTCTGGAGGTGACAACTGATTTGAAACTTATTACTTTTCTTTACATTTCATATCATTTGGTGATGCTTGTATTTGAGGCTAATACTTGTGGGCAATGGTTGCTGTGGCTATTGTGGGGGAAGAAGACGAGTACAGAGGATTCTGTAGTTACAGGAGTAGACATGAGATTCTATGGATGTGATAGAGACACCCAGATGGAATGATGCTTCCAAGGTGCCAGGGTCAGGGAAGTTTGGATCAGGTTCATAGCATTCTAAAGTGGAAAGGTGAACAGACAGAAGTTGTGGTTCCTGTTGGTCATCATGATCATCAGGTGCCATGCCCCGTTTGAACTTTGACTGCCATAGCCCACACACTCCTGTTTCGGGTCAAGTGGATCAATTCATTGCTACCAATGATATAAATAGGGAAAAGGAGTAGGTCCTGAAGAGAGAATATAGGGAGTTGGGGTTAGGCAGAAAGCTGAAAAGCAGTAATTACTCCAAAGTAGTAATATCTGGATTGCTGCCTATACCACGTACCAGTAAGAGTAAATTTAGGATAATATGGCAAAGGAATGCCTGGCTGAAGAACTGGTGCAGAAGGCTGGTGTAGATGGCTGCCAGTGACTAGTGTTCCACAGGGGTCTGTCTTTTTACACTATATGTCTATGATTTGGATGATGAAATTGATGGCTTTGTTACCAAGTTTGCAGACGATATGAGGATAGGTGGAGGAGAAGATAATTGTGAGGAAGCAGAGAGGCTACAGAAGGACTTAGACAGATTAGGAGAATTGGCAAAGAAGTGGCAGATGGAATGCAGTATTGGGAAGTGCATGGTCATGTAATTCGGTAGAAGAAGGGTTCACTATTTTCTAAATGGTGAGCAAATACAAAACTCCTAGGTGCAAAGGAACTTGGGAATCCTTGTGCAGGATTCCATAAAGGTTAATTTGCAGACTGAATCTGTGATGAGGAAGGCAAATGCAATGAAAGCATTCATTTCAAGAGGACTAGGATATAAAAGCAAGGATGACACTTTATAAAGCACTGGTGAGGCCTCACTTGGAGTATTGTGAGCTGTTTTGGTCTTATCTTAGAAAGGATGTGCTGAAAATGGAGAGGGTTAAAAGTAGGTTCATGAAATGATTTCAGGATTGAATGGCTTGTCATATGAAGGGCATTTGATGGCTCTGGGCTTGTATTCACTAGAATTCAGAAGAATGAGGGGTAACCTCAGTGAAACCTATCAAATTCTAAAAGGCCTTGATAGTGGATCAGTACTTGGTTAGTGGATAAGCAGATGAGCTTAGAGCGTGGATCAGTACTTGGAGCTATGATGTTGTGGCCATTATAGAGACTTGGATGGCTCAGGGGCAGGAATGGTTACTTAGAGTGCCAGGCTTTAGATGTTTCAGAAAGGACAGGGAGGGCAGCAAAAGAGGTGGGGGCATGGCACTGCTGATCGGAGATGGTGTCAGGGCTGCAGAAAAGCAGGAAGTCATGGAGGGATTGTCTACTGAGTCTCTGTGGGTGGAATGTAGGAACAGCAAGGGGTCAATAACTCTGGGTGTTTTTTATAGACCACCCAAGAGTAACAGCGACATTGAGGAGTATATAGGGAGATAGATTCTGGAAAGATGTAATAATAACAGTGTTGTCATGGTGGGAGATTTTAATTTCCAAATATTTATTGGCATCTGCCTAGAATAAGGGGTTTAGAGGGGTGGAGTTTGTTAGGTGTGTTCAGGAAGGTTGCCTGACAATATGTGGATAAACCTGCACGAGGAGAGGGTGCAGGAATTCACATTAAAAGGGTTGCTGGACATGGGTAAGAGAGCACAGGTCAGGGTATTTTTAGCTTTAAGGGGTACAGGGTTTTTTTTACAGGATATGATGGATAAGCAGGTATAGGGTACTAGGATGGCCAAAGATGGGAGGATAAAGTGTAGGTTAGGGGGTGTGTGTGTGTGTGTTTGTGATTGGATGAAGGGATTTAGAATGTAAGTATATTGCACACCCCAGAGCAGAAGGTCGCGGTAATGCACCACTAAGCTGGGTGCCAACTGCCGTAAAACAAGATGGAGAGGCTGTACTTGATCTGGTATTGGGAAATGAACCTGGTCAGGTGTCAGGTCTCTCAGTGGGAGAGCATTTTGGAGATAGTGATCAAAATTCTATCTCCTTTACCATATCATTGGAGAGGGATAGGAACAGACAAGTTAGGAAAGCGTTTAATTGGAGTAAGAGGAAATATGAAGCTAACAGGCAGGAACTTGGAAGCATAAATTGGAAACAGATGTTCTCAGGGAATGTGGCAAATGTTCAGGGGATATTTGTGTGGCATTCTGCATAGGGACATTCCAATGAGACGGAAAGGATGGTAGGGTACAGGAATCGTGGTGTACAAAGGCTGTTGAAAAGCTAGTCAAGAAGGAAAGAAAAGCTTATGAAATGTTCAAAAAGCTAGGTAATGATAGAGATCTAGAAGATTATAAGGCTATCAGGAAGGAGCTTAAGAATGAAATTAGGAGAGACAGAAGGAGCCATAAGAAGGCCTTGGCGAGCAAGAATAAGGAAAACCCCAAGGCATTCTACCAGTATGTGAAGAGCAAGAGGATAAGATATGAGAGAATAGGACCAACCAAGTGTGACAGTAGAAAAGTGTGTATGGAACCGGAGGAGATAGCAGAGGTACTTAATGAATACTTTGCTTCAGTATTCACCATGGAAAAGGACCTTAGTGATTGTAGTGATGTCTTGGAGTGGACTGAAAAGCTTGAGCAAATAGACATTAAGAAAGAGGACGTGCTAGAGCTTTTGGAAAGCATCAAGTTGGAAAAGTCACTGGGACTGGATGAGATGTACCCCAGTTATTGTGGATTGCTGAGCCTCTGGCAATGATCTTTGCATCACTAATGGGGACAGGAGAGGCTTTGGATGATTGGAGAGTTGCAGATGTTGTTCCCGTATTCAAGAAAGGGAGTAGAGGTAGCCCAGGAAATTATAGATCAGAGAGTCTTACTTCAATGGTTGTTAAGTTGATGGAGAAGATCCTGAGAAGCAGGATTATGAACATTTAGAGAGGCATAATATGATCAGGAATAGTCAGCATGGCTTTGTCAAAGGCAGGTTGTGCCTTACTAGCCTGATTGAATTTTTTGAGGATGTGACTAAACATTGATGAAGGTAGAGCAGTCGATGTAGTGTATATGGATTTCAGCAAGGCATTTGATAAGGTACCCCATGCAAGGCTCATTGAGAAAGTAAGGAGACATGGAATTCAAGGGGATCTTGCTTTGTGGATCCAGAATTGGCTTGCCCACAGAAGGCAAAGAGTGGTTGTGGACGGGTCATATTCTGCATGGAGGTCGGTGACCAGTGGCGAGCCTCAGGGATCTGTTCTGGGACCCCTTCTATTCATGATTTTTATAAATGACCTGGATGAGGAAGTGGAGGGATGGGTTAGTAAATTCACTGATGACACAGAAGTTGGGGATGTTGTGGATAGTGTGGGGGCTGTCAGAAGTTACATTGGGACATCGATAGAATGCAAAACTGAGCTGAGAAGTGGCGGATGGAATTCAACCCAGATAAGTGTGAGGTGGTTCATTTTGGTAGGTCAAATATGATGGTAAGATATAGTATTAATGGTAAGTCTCTTGGCAGTGTGGAGGATCAGAGAGATCTTGGGGACTGAATCCATAGGACACTCAAAGCTGCTGTGCCGGTTGACTGGTGAAGAAGGCAATACGGTGCATTGGCCTCTGTCAATCGTGGGATTGAGTTTAAGAGCCGAGAGGTAATGTTACAACTGTATAGGACCCTGGTCACACCCCACTTGGAGTACTGTGCTCAGTTCTGGTCACCTCACGACAAGAAGGATGTGGAAACTACAGAAAGGGTACAGAGGAGATTTACAAGGATGTTGCCTGGATTGGGGAGCATGCCTTATGAATATAGGTTGAGTGAACTCAGCCTTTTCTCCTTGGAACAGCAAAGGTTGAGAGGTGACCTGATAGAGGTGAATAAGATGATAAGAGACATTGATAGTGTGAATAGTCAGAGACTTTTTCCTAGGGCTGAAATGGCTAACATAAGAGGGCACAGTTTTAAGGTGCTTGGAATTAGGTACAGAGGAGATGTCAGGGGTACGTTTTTTACACAGAGAGTGGTGAGTGCATGGAATGGGCTGCTGGCAACGGTGGTGGAGGCAGATACAATAGGGTCTTTTAGGAGACTTCTGGATAGTTACATGGAGCTTAGAAAAATAGAGGGCTATGGGTAACCCTAGGTAATTTCTAAAGTGAGGACGTGTTTGGCACAACATTGTGGGCTGAAGGGCCTGTATTGTGCTGTAGGTTTTCTGTGTTTCTGTGGATGTGGAGAGGATGTTTCCTGTGGTGAGGAGAGTCTAAGGCCAGAGAACACAGCTTCAGAATAGAGTGGTGTTCTTTTAGAATGGAGATGAAGAGGAATTTCTTTGGCCAGAGTGTAGTGAATCTGTGGAATTCATTGCTACGGGCAGCTGTGGAGGCCAAGTCTTCAAGTATATTTAAGGGTGAGGTTAAAAGATTCCTGACTGGTCAGGACATGAGGAGATAGAACATTAGAACATAGAAGAGATGTGGGGTGAAGGCAGGAGACTGGGGCTGCGAGGAGAATTGGTTCAGCCATAATGAAATAGCAGACCAGACTCGATGGGCCAAGTTCCCTAATTCTTCTCCTATATCTTATGTTGAATGGTTTTTAAATTTGTGGATCATTGGGATCTCTTCCAGGGTGGGTACAACTTGTACAAGTAGGGTGAGTTACACCTGAACCCGAAAGTGACCAACATCCTTGCGGATAGATTTGCTGGAGCTGTTGGGGAGGGTTTAAACTAGTTTGGTAAGAGATGGGAATAGGAGTGATAGGAGTGAGGATGGGGCTGTTGGACAGCATATAGATACAGTGTGTCATGAGACTGAGGATGGACAGGCAGATGATAGGGTAAAATTGCAGTCAGTGGGATGAGTTGGTGGAACAGGGGCCAAAATCAAAAAGGTTGTTGAATGTAGGACTGAAGGTATTATATTTGAATGCACACAATATACAGAATAGGGTAGATTATCTTGTGGAGCAATTAGAGATTGGTAGGTATGACATTGTGGCATCATTGAGGCGTGATTGAAAGAAGATCCTAGTTGGGAACTTAACATCCAAGGATGTACATTGTATTGAAGGGATAGGCGGGTAGGCATAGTGGGTGGCGTGGCTCTTTTAATAAAAAAATGAAATCAAATCCTTAGAAAGATGAATCCTTAGACATCGTATCGGAAGATCTAGAGTCCTTGTGGGTAGGGTTAAGGAACTGCAAGGGTAAAAAAGACCCTAAAGGGAGTTGTATACAGGCTCCTGAACAGTAGCCAGGATGTGGGCTACAAATTGCAGTGGAAGATAGAAAAGGCATGTAAAAAGGCAAAATGTCGGGATAATCGTGGGGGATTTCAATATGCAGGTAGATTGGGGGAAATCAGGTTGATGTTGGAATCTAAGGAAATTTGTAGAATGCCTGGAAATGGTTGTTTAGAACAGCTTATGGTTGAGCACACGAGGGGAATGGGAATTCTGGATTGGGTGTGATGTAATGACCCAGATTTGAATATGGAGCTTAAGATAAAGAAATGCTTAGGCAGTAATCATAATATGATAGAATTCATGCTGCAGTTTGAGAAGAAGCAGCTCAAATCAAATATATCAGTATTAGATTTTAGATTATGAAGACACGCAGTCCTCTTTTATTGTCATTTAGTAATGCATGCATTAAGAAATGATACAATATTTCCTCTGGTGTGATATCAGAAAACACAGGACAGACCAAGACTGAAAAAACTAACAAAACCACATAATTATAACACATAGTTACAACAGTGCAACAATACCATAGCTTGATGAAGAACAGTCCACGAGCACAGTAAAAAGTTCAAAGTCTCTCAAATGTCCCACATCTCACGCAGACGGGAGAAAGAAGAAAAACTCTCCCTGCCATGCCCGACCACAGTCCAACTCTGAGTCATCCGAAAACTTCGAGCCTCTGATCAGCTCTCCGACACCGAGTACGGAGCACCATCTCTATCTGAGCGATTCGACCTCAATCTCGGTTGCCAACAGCAGGCAAAGCCGGGGATTTTGAGGCCTATCCTCCGGAAGATTCACGATCGCACAGTAACGACTGCAGCGAAAGGGCGTTTCAGAAATTTCTCCAGATGTTCCTCTGTGCTTTCACGTCTGTCTCTATCAAATCAGAATTGTCCACGGCCCCTATTTAACGGATATGGTATCATTTTTCACTGGAAGGCTGTGCACGCGAGGCGAGCTGCACTCTCTCCTCCCGCCGTTACAGTGGAATAAAGGGAATTACAGAGGCATGAGAGAAGAACTGGCCAAAATTGATTGGAAGGGGACACTAGCAGGGATGACGGCAGAACAGCAATCACTTGTGTTTCTGGGGGAAATTTGGAAGGTGCAGGAAAGATGCACCCTAAAGATGAAGTATTCTAAAGGGAAGATAAGGCAACTGCGGCTGACAAGGGAAGTCAAAGACAGCATAAACACAAAGTGGAGGACAAATAATATAGCACAAATTCGTGGGAAGGCAGAGCATTGGGAAACTTTTAAAAGCCAACAGAAGACCACTTAAAGGAAAAAAAACTCATGAAGAGAGAAAATATGAAATATAAATGTAAGATGGCCAATAAAATGAAAGAAGATACCAAAAGTTTTTTTTTCAGATATACAGAGTAAAAGAGATGAGAGTGGCTATCGGACCACTGGAAACTGATGCTGAAGCCGTCAAAGAAATGACAGACAAACTGGATAATTATGTTGCGATCGCCTTCACTGTGGAAGCCAGTAGCAGAATGTAAGAAATGCAAGAGCGTCAAGGGGCAGAAGTGTGTGTCAATGCTAATGAGAAGGTGCTTAGGAAGCTGAAGGGTCTGCAGATGGTTAAGTCACCTGGACCCGATGAACTGCAGCCCAGGGTTCTGAAAGAGGTAGCTGAAGAGATTGTGGAGGCATTAGAAATGATCTTTTAAGAATCGCTCGATTCTGGAATGGTTTTGGAGGACAGGAAAATTGCAAATGTCACTCCACTTTACAAGAGGGAGAAGGCAAAAGAAAGGCAATTGTGGGCCAATTAGCCTGACTTCAGAGGTTGGAAAGAAGTTAGTCTATTATTAAGGATGTGGTTTTAGAGTACTTGGAGGCACATGTCAGTATGATTTTCTGACACGGAAATCTTGCCTGACAAATATGTTGGAACTCTTAGAGGAAGTAACAAGTAGGACAGAACAGGAGAGTAAGTGGATGATGTTTATTTGGACTTTCAGAAGGCCTTTGACAAGGTGCCACACACGAGGCTGTTTAACAAGTTAAGAGCCCATGATACTACAGTATAGATACTAGTATGAATAGAGCATTGGCTGACTGGCAGGAGACAGTGTGGAAGTAAAGGGGGCCTTTTCTGGTTAGCTGCTGGTGACAAGTGGTGTGTTGCAGGGATTGGTGTTGGGACCACTTCTCATGGTCTGTCATGGATGACAGAATTGATAGCTGTATGGCCAATTTGCAGACTATACAAAGATAGTGTTGAAGAAGCAGGGAGTCTGCAGAAGGACTCAGATGATTTGGGAGAATTGGCAAAGAAGTGGCAGATGAATGCACTGTTGGGAAGTGCATGGTCATGCAACTTTGTAGAATGAATCAAGGCATAGACTATTTTCCAAAATAAGGAGAAAATTCAAAAATAGGTATTTATAGGGACTTGGGAGTCTTTGTACAGGATTTCTTGAGGTTAACTTGCAGCTTGAGTTGGTGTCAAGGAAAGCAAGTGCAATGTTAGCATTCATTTCGAGTGGATTAGGATACAAAAGCAAGGATGTAAAGGCTATATAAGACATTGATCAGACTGCACTTGGAGTATTATGAGCAGGTTTCGGCCCCTCTCTGAGAAAAGATATGAGAAAAGAGGGTTCAGAGGAAGTTCAGAAGAATTATCCTGGGGATGAAAGGGTTAACATATGGGAATTGATTGATGGCTTTGGGCCTGTACTCACTGGAGTTTAGAAGAATTGCAGGGGGGCGGGGAGCTCATTGAAACCAATCGAATATTGAAAGGCCTAGATAGAGTGGATCTGGAGAGGATGTTCCCTACAGTGTGGGGGTCTTGGACCAGAGGGCACAGCCTCAGAATTGAGGGATGTCCATTTAGAACAGAAATGAAAAATTTCTTTAGCCAGAAGGTGGTGAATCTGTGGAATTCATTGCTACAGATGGCTGTGTAGGCCAGGTCATTGAGTATATTTTAAATGGAGGTTTTAATCAGGGCATCAAAGGTTACAGGGAGAAGACTGGAGAATGGAGTTCAGAAGGATAATAAATCAGCCATGATGGAATGGCAGAGCAGACTTGATGGCTGAATGGCCTGATTCTGCTCCTATGTCACATGGTGTTATGGCTGTCCCACGTAACACCCTGGACAATGAGAATATCAAAGCATTCCAACTAGATTTGGTCTCTTGACTACTTTTATGTATTGGGGGAAAAAAATCACCTGATGTCAAGAATATCACATGCCAAAGACAGTGATTGGTCTTCTGTTGATGATAGTATTTTATAGGGCATGGATGAGTGTCTGGCATGGTGACTGAGCATTTATTTTGTTTGTGGGGAAGTGCTGACTGTAATCAGTCAATTAGTGATTCAATGGCTATTTAGTTCCCTAAATGTTTAGATTACAGTTGTGTAAAACAAAAAAAACAGCTGCAGTCTTGGTTGACAGTTTAATTCAATCTGTAAGTTCATCAGAAACCATTTATTAAGTAATGCAGCACATGTTGTGTTTGCAGGAGGGTCTTTTTTTGTGCCTGGTTTAGCTACAGGTCTGTACCATTAACAGTCCCTGTTGCACTGGTGATTGTTGGGGTTGGATAACTGCTTTGTTTTTCATTGTTGAGGTCACATCATGTGTGTTGCATGTCTCGACTTCTTTCAAATGACACACACTCCTTTAGAAAGCTTAGGAGATCCATTAATTTTTCGCCACCCCAGCAATAAAGCTATCAGAAAGAGAATCATTCGTCCCCCCCATCCCTCCCCACTGATCTCCCTCCTGGCACTTATCCGTGTAAGCGGAACAAGTGCTACACATGCCCTTACACTTCCTCCCTTACCACCATTCAGGGCCCCAAACAGTCCTTCCAGGTGAGGCATCACTTCACCTGTGAGTCGACTGGGGTGATATACTGCGTCCGGTGCTCCCGATGTGGCCTTTTATATATTGGTGAGACCCGACGCAGACTGGGAGACCGCTTTGCTGAACATCTACGCTTTGTCCGCCAGAGAAAGCAGGATCTCCCAGTGGCCACACATTTTAATTCCACATCCCATTCCCATTCTGACATGTCTGTCCACGGCCTCCTCTACTGTAAAGATGAAGCCACACTCAGGTTGGAGGAACAACACCTTATATTCTGTCTGGGTAGCCTCCAACCTGATGGCATGAACATCGACTTCTCTAACTTCCGCTAAGGCCCCACCTCCCCCTCGTACCCCATCTGTTACTCATTTTTATGCACACATTCTTTCTCTCACTCTCCTTTTTCTCCCTCTGTCCCTCTGAATATACCTCTTGCCCATCCTCTGGGTCACCCCCCCCCCCTGTCTTTCTTCCCGGACCTCCTGTCCCATGATCCTCTCGTATCCCTTTTGCCAATCACTTGTCCAGCTCTCGGCTCTATCCCTCCCCCTCCTGTCTTCTCCTATCATTTTGGATCTCCCCCTCCCCCTCCAGCTTTCAAATCCCTTACTCACTCTTCCTTCAGTTAGTCCTGACGAAGGGTCTCGGCCTGAAACGTCGACTGCACCTCTTCCTATAGATGCTGCTTGGCCTGCTGCGTTCACCAGCAACTTTGATGTATGTTGTAGAAAGAGAATCATTAGCTTTCTTAAATGTTTCGAAGTTAGTGCTAAATTTGGTAAATTGTTTGTTTTTACCTTGTGTTTAGTGATGAACGTTATAACGGCAGAAGACTACCAACGCACTTATTGGCCGAAGCTGGACAGTGCCATTGATCAGCTTTTGACACAGTCTCCTGGAGACTGCATCCCTATTTCTTACGAGCAAATTTACAGGTGAGAGTGAAAAGAACTGCAGTAGTCAATAATGAATCTTGGGAAAGAGGTGATCTGAATGAAACAATTTCAGTTTGTGAAAATTAATTTCTAATACCTAGTATAACAATGTAGCCCAGACTTTTAAATGTATTGATTTGTGCTATTTGTGAAGTTTGAGGAAGACCCATTAGAATTTGACCATCATAGGAATGAAATTGCAACAAACTTGCCACTCTGGTTTCCTAATGAACACAAGCAATTTCTAGCCTTTTTATTTGTATTTTGATTTTTTTTTAAAAAATTACTTGGCTTGCACTCTCTCCCTTTAAGCTATCCTCTTCAATAGTACTCCATTTTTTTTGACATTCTGGATTGGTTCCCAAGCCAGCTTAAGTTGCAGTTTCTTTAATAAAATGAGTGGAGTTGATGTTATGAGCTGTATATCTTCAACGTGTATGTGCAGGGGTTCACCGGCTTACCAATGGTCTAATGGAAATTCGGATTGATTTATTTTTTTATCAGACATTATGCCGCCACAGTACCTAAAGAGACCGTGGATTACACATAATTAGACACTTGGCAAGATCCAATTAAAAAGAAGTTGGGTTTAAGTGGAGTGGGCGTTGTATGAGTGGGCCAGTGAAGGAGTGGGGAGTTGGGGCTTTGACTCAGTGAGACTTCGGTGAAGAGAGGAGTAGGCCATATGTAGGTTTTTTTGTTACTTTTTTTTCTTATTGTACATTTAGAGCAGTGGGGATGCCGGGAAAGGGTGTTGGAATGCTGTTCTTGTGGGGTGTGGAAATGCTGGGAGACTTCCAGTGGCCCTGAAGACTACAGACCCTATTAAGGAGTTGGAGCTGGAACTAGGTAAACCCTGGATCATTCGTGAGGGTGAGGCATTGATAGACAGGGCATACAGGGAGGTATTACACCTAATGTGCTGGATGCAGGTAACTTGATGACTGTCAGGAGGGGTTAAAGGGATAGGTAACCAATGCAGAGAACCCCTGTGGCTGTTCCCTCGATAGGTATACTGCCTTGGGTACTGTTGTGGGTTAGGGGAGGGGGGAATGATCTAGTGGAGGGAAACCATAACAATCAGGTCTCTGGCACTGAGTCTGGCTTTGTGGCTCAGAAGGGAGGAGGGGTGGAGAAGAGGCGAGCTGTAGTGACAGGGTATCAGTTGGTTAAGGGAACACAAAGAATGTTCTGTGGATGAGAACGAGATCCCCGGATTTGTTGACTCCAGGGTACAAGGGTCAGGGACGTCTTGAATCGAGTGCATAACATTCTTAAGTGGAAGGGTAAGTAGCCAGAGCTCATGATCCACATTGCTACCAATGACATGGGTAGGAGGGGTGAAGGTCCTGAAAAGGGAGTTCAGGGAGCTAGGTGCTAAGATAAAGGACAGAATCTTCAGGGTTGATATCTTAAGATTGCTACCCTACCTGTGCCACGTGCTAGTGAGGCCAGAAATAAGAAGATCATATCGTTTAATATGTGTATAAGGAAATGATGCAGGAGTGAGGGCATCTGATTTTTAGATCATTGGGTTTTCTTCCAAGGTAGGTGGGACCTGTACAGAATGGACGGTATGCTCCTGAACTGGAAGGAGTCTAACATCCTAGTGGGAAGGTTTGCTAGTGTTTCTGGTGGGGGAGGTGGGGTTAATATGCAGGGGGTTGGGAAGCAGAGTGCCAGAACAGATATTGGAGTGGTTGTGGAGAAAGATGTTGTTAAGCCTATGTACAAAGTTGGGAATCAAACTGTTGAGAACGGTGGGAGTAAAGTTCTGAGCTGCGTATATTTCAATGCAAGAAATATTGCAGGATGAGCCTGAGCTATGGAATGATGGCTTTGTAACCTTCAGTGAGACTTGGTTGCAGGAGGGGCAGGACTGGCAGCTCAGTGTTCCGAGATTCTATTGATTTAGACATGATTGAGCAGGATGGATTACATGGAAAGAGGTGTCATTATTGGTCAGGGAAAATGTTATAAGACCCTAAGACATGAGAGCAGAATTAGACCATCTGGCCCATTGACCCTGCTCCCCCAGTGAATCATGGCTGATCCTTTTTTAAAAAATCTCCTCCTCAACCCCCATTCCTGGTCTTCTCCCTGTAACCTTTGATGCCATGTCCAATCAAGAACCTATCAATCTCTGCCTTAACTACACACAACAACCTGGACTCCACAGCTGCATGTGGCAACAAATTCCACACCACCCTTTGGCTAAAGAAATTTCTCCGCATCTCTGTTTTGAAAGGGTGCCCCTCTATCCTGAGGCTGTGCCCTCTTGTCCTAGACTTTCCCACCATAGGAAGCATCTTTTCCGTATCTGCTCTGTCTAGGCCTTTCAACATTTGGCCTGTCCCCTAAAACACTCATTAATTTTTATAGATGCACCGTAGAAAGCATTCTTCTAGGGTGCATCACAACCTGGTGTGGAAGTTGTCCTGTCCAAGACCAAAAGAAGCTGCAGAAGATCGTGAACACAGCACAGCACAGCACATCACACAAACCAATCTTCCGTCCTTGGACTCACTTTACACTGCACGCTGTCGGAGCAGTGCTGCCAGGATAATCAAGGACACGACCCACCCAGCCAATGCACTTTTCGTCCCCCTTCCCTCCGGGAGAAGGCTCAGGAGCTTGAAGACTCGTACGGCCAGATTTGGGAACAGCTTCTCTCCAACTGTGATAAGACTGCTGAACGGATCCTGACCCGGATCTGGGCCGTACCCTCCAAATATCCGGACCTGCCTCTGGGTTTTTTTGCACGACCTTACTTTCCATTTTTCTATTTTCTATTTATGATTTATAATTTAAATTTTTAATATTTACAATTTTTAATATTTGTAATCCAGGGAGTAGGAAGCGCAGAATCAAATATCGCTGTGATGATTGTACATTCTAGTATCAATTGTTTGGCGACTATAAAATATAAAGTATAAAAGTATAACATTCGAAAGGTTTCAATGAGATCCCCCCCTCATCCTTCTGAATTCCAGCAAGTTCAGACCCAGAGCCATCAAATGTTCTTTGTATGATAGAAAGTTCTTTCATTCCTGAAATTATCCTTGTGAACCACCTCTGGACCCTCTCCAATGCCAGTTCACAATATTCAAGGTGAGGCCTCACCAGTGCCTTATAAAGCCTCAGCATCACATCCCTGTCCTTGTGTTCTAGACCTCTTGAAATGAATGCCAACATGGCATTTGCCTTCCTCAGCACTGACTCAACCTGCAAGTTAACCTTCAGGGTGTTCTGCACAAGGATTTCCAAGTCCCTCTGCATCTCAGGATTTTCTCCCCATTTAAAAAAAAAATAGTCCACATTTATCTCTACTACAAAAGTGCATGACCATGCATTTTCCAACATTGTATTTCATTTGCCACTTTCTTGCCCATTCTCCAAATCTAAGAACTTCTGCATCCTACCTATTTCCTTAACACTACCTGCCCCTGCTCCAATCTTCATATCATCTGCAAACTTTATACTTGGTAGTGTGGAGGAGCAGAGGGATCTCGGGGTACATGTCCACAGATCCCTGAAAGTTGCCTCACAGGTGGATAGGGTAGTTAAGAAAGCTTATGGGGTGTTAGCTTTCATAAGTCGAGGGATAGAGTTTAAGAGTCGCTATGTAATGATGCAGCCCTATAAAACTCTGGTTAGGCCACACTTGGAGTACTGTGTCCAGTTCTGGTCACCTCACTATAGGAAGGATGTGGAAGCATTGGAAAGGGTACAGAGGAGATTTACCAGGGTGCTGCCTGGTTTAGAAAGTATGCATTATGATCAGAGATTAAGGGAGTTAGGGCTTTACTCTTTGGAGAGAAGGAGGATGAGAGGAGACATGATAGAGGTGTACAAGATAATAAGGAATAGACAGAGTGGATAGCCAGCGCCTCTTCCCCAGGGCACCACTGCTCAATACAAGAGGACTTGGCTTTAAGGTAAGGGGTGGGAAGTTCAAGGGGGATATTAGAGGAAGGTTTTTTTTACTCAGAGAGTGGTTGGTGCGTGGAATGCACTGCCTGAGTCGGTGGTGGAGGCAGATACACTAGTGAAGTTTAAGAGACTACTGGACAGGTATATGGAGGAATTTAAGGTGGGGCGTTATATGGGAGGCAGAGTTTGAGGGTCGGCTCAACATTCTGGGCCGAAGGGCCTGTACTGTGCTGTACTATTCTATGTTCTAAACTTGGCAACAAAGCTATTCCATCATCTAAATCATTTATTAACAGCATAGAAAGAAGTGGTCCCAACACCGACCCCTGTGAACACCACTATTCGCTGGCAGCCAGCCAGAAAAAGATCCTTTTATTCCCACTCCCTGCCTCCTACCAATCAGCCAATGCTCTAACCATGTTAGTAACTTTCCTGGAATACCATGGGCTCTTAACTTCGTAAGCAGCTTCATGTGTGGTACCTTGTCAAAGGCCTTCTGAAAGTCCAAATATACAACACTGACTACATCCCCTTTATCAATCTTACTTGTGATCTCCTCACAGAATTCCAACAGGTTCGTCAGGCAGGATTTTCCCTGAAGGAAACCATGCTGACTTTGTCCTGTGTCATTAAGTACACCATCACCTCATCCTTAACAATTGACTTCAACGTCTTCCCAACCACTGAGATCAGGCTAACTGGTCCATAATTTCCTTTCTGCTGCCTTACTCCTTTCTTAAAGAGTGGAGTGACATTTGCAATTTTCCAGTCCTCTGGTTTTTGAAAGATCATTTCTAAACCTACCTCAGAACCCTAGGGTGTAGCTCCTGTGGTCTGGGTGACTTATGTACCTTTAGGTCTTTCAGCTTTTTAAGCACGTTTTCCCTTGTAACAGTAACTGCACCCACTTCTCTTCCTTCACACACTGCAACATCAGCCATACTGCTATGTCTTTCACAGTGAAGACTGACGCAAAATACTTATTTAATTCCTCAGCTGTCTCCTTGCCCCCTCCCCCATTATTATTTCTCATGTTTTCTCGTGGTCCTATATCCACTCTCTCTTTTATTTTTAATATGTTTGAAAAAAGCTTTTACTATCCAGTTTGATATTATTTGCCAGCTTTCTTTCATATTTCATCTTTTCCCATCTAAAAATTTTTTTAAGTTGCTCTCTAGATTTTTTTAACTTCCCAATCCTCCATCTTCCCACTAATTTTTGCTTTGTATGCCCTTTCTTTTGCTTTTACAATAGCTTTGACTTCCCTTGTCAGCCACAGTTGTACTATTTTACCATTTGAGTATTTCTTCATTTTTGGAATACATATGTCCTGCACCTTCCTCATTTTTCCCGAAACGCACGCCATTGCTGCTCTGCTGACATCCCTGCCAGCAGCTCCTTCCAATTTACTTTGGCCAACTCCTCTCTCATACCACTGTAATTTCCCTTACTCCACTGAAGTACTGTTACACCAGACTTTACTTTCTCCCTTTCAAATTTCAAGTTGAACACAATCCTGTTGTGATCACTGGTTCCTAACGGTTCTTTTACCCTAATCGCCTCTGGTTCACTATATAGCACTCAATCCAGTACAGCTGATCCCTTTCTCTTTTCAATGACAAACTGCTCTAAAAAGCCGTCTCTTAGACATTCAACAAACTCACTCTGCTCAGATCCATTACCAACCTGATTTTCCCAATCGACCTACATGTTTAAAATCTCCCATGACTACTATAACATTGCCCTTTTGACTCTCCTTTTTTATTTCCTGTTGTACCCAATGATCCACCTCCCAGCCACTGTTGGGAGGCCTGTCTTCAGGGTCCTTTTACCTTTACACTTTCTTAACTCAACCCACAAGTATTCAACATCTTCCGATCCTATGTCACATCTTTCTACTGATTTGATGCCATTCTTTACCAGTAGAGTCACCCCACCCCATCTGCCTACCTTCCTATCCCTCCAATATAGCGTGTAACCTTGGACATTCAGCTCCCAACTACAACCATCCTTAAACCACAATTCAGTGATGGCCACATCATACCTTGTAGTCTGTAATATTGCAACAAGATCATCCACCTTAGTTCTTATACTATGCGCATTTAGATTCAACACCTTGAGTACCATATTTGATGTCCTTTTTGATTCTGCATCCTGAATGATTTAATACTTAGCCTGTTGGCTGCAACTAAGACCCATCACCTGCCTGCCCTTCCTGACAATCTGACTGCATGCTATCTTTACTTTTTTCACCATCCGTCCTATCCTGAGTCCCTTTGGTCTGGTTCCTACCCCCCCTGCCAAGTTAGTTTAAACCCTCCCCAACAGCTCGAACAAACCTGTCCACAGGAATATTGGTCCCCCTCGGGTTCAGGTGGAACCCGTCACTTTTGAACAGGTCATGCCTCCCCCAGGAGATCCCAATGATCCAAGAACCTGAAGCCCTGCCCCCTGCACCAGCTTCTCAGCCACGCATTTATCTGCCAAATCATCCTATTTCTATTCCCACTGGTGCGTGGCACAGGCAGCATCCAGAAATTACTACCCAGGAGGTCCTGCTTCTCAGCTTTCTACCTAGCTCTCTAAATTCTCTTTTCAAGACCTCTTTGCTTTTCCTTCCTCTGTCATTAGTACCAATACGTACCAAGACATCTGGCTGTTCCCCCTCCCTCTCCAAAAAGTTGCGGTCATGATGTGAGACATCCCTGACCCTGGCAAGTGGGAGGCAACATACTATCCGGGTGTCCCGTTCACATCCACAGAATCTCCTGTCTGTTCCCCTCACTATCGAGTGCCCTGTCACTACCACTCCCTTATTCTCTCTGTTTCCCTTCTGCACCGCAGACCCATGCTCAGTGCCTGTAACCCAGTCATCGTGGCATTCTCCCGGGAGGTCATCCCCCACAACAGTATCCAAAGTGGTATACTTGTTCTTGAGGGGAATGGCCGCAGCTCTGCTCTAACTGCCTATTTTCATTTCTCCTGACAGTCACTACTTGCCTCCTGCAACTTTGGGGTGAACCTTGATCAAATATATCCTCACTCTCCTGTACAAGCCGAAGGTCATCCAATTGCTGTTCCAGATCCCTAACACGGTCTTCAAGGAGCTGCAGCTGGATGCACTTCACACAGATGTAGTTCCCCGGGAGGCTCTGGGTCTCCCAGTTCTCCCAACATCTGGCACAACAAACACATCACAGCCATTTAAATAGTACAGTAAGAGAGGGAAAAAACACAAAGAGGAAACCTTAATAGACCCTTTACACAGAGCTGACATCTCTTCCTAGCTGTCACCTCTTTTGAGCCAAAACCTGTTGCTTCTACTCTCGCCACTGGCCTACTCCTGACACTGGTTGCTCTGCTTATCCCTTCTGTACTTTTATTTAGTTCGTAGAGCTCTGTTGATGCTGCTGATTGGCCAGGAACAATGGACAAATACCCTCAAAGCTCCCTTTTTAAATAACCGCTGCCGACCTGTGAGAAACACCTCTTGGCAGTGCTCTGTCAGGACACACTGGAGAACTCATTTCGTGAGGCTTCATGGATAGAGCTGAGGAATAAGAAAGGTGTGACTTCGTCAATGGGATTATGTTATAGACCACTCAACTGTCTGCAGGATTTAGAGGAGCAAATTTGTAGAGAGATTACAGACTGTTGCATGAACATAAGGTTGTGATAGGTGATTTTAACTTTCCACATAGGGATTTGGTCTCCCATACTGTAAAAGGGTTGGATGGGATTGAGTTTGTCAAATGTGTTCAGGAAAGTTTCCTTAATCAGTGCATTGAGATCCCAAATAGAGAGAATGTGATACTCGATCCCCTATTAGGGAATGAGACAAGGCAGGTGTCAGAAGTTTGTGTTGGGGAGCTCTTTACATCTAGTGATCATAATGAAATCTCTTTCAAAGTAATTATGGAAAAGGATAGACCTGGTCTTTGGGTTGAGATTCTGCATTGGAGAAAGGCTAATTTTGATCGTATTAGAAATGATCTGGCAAGTGTGGATTCAGACAAGTTGTTTGCTGGCAAAGGTGTATTTAGTAACTGGGAGGCCTTCAAAAGCAAAACTTTGAGAATACAGATTTTGTATGTTCCTGTCAGAATAAGAGTCAAGTTTAACAGGTTTATGGAACTTCGATTTTTTTGAGAGCTATTGATGCCCTGGTTAAGAAAAAAGAGGTGCATTGCAGGTATAGGCAGGTAGAACAGCTGAAGTATTTGGAGTGTAAGAAATGCAAGAGAATACAAAGGAGGAAGAGTTCACTTTCTTGAGGCAAATGAGGGTGGGTAAATCCTCAGGACCTGATAAGGTGTTCTCTTGAATCCTGTGGGAGGCTGGTGCAGATGTTGCCGTGGTTCTACAGGAGGACCTCCACTGGTCGGGGTCAACATCCTCGCTGTCTACCTGATACACAAGCCAGGGCACTATGAAATGGAGAGCCAGCTGAAGGGCCTAACAGAGGTATTTAAAATGTCCTTTGCTGCAGTTAAGTTGCCATAGGCTTGGAGGATAGCTAATGTTGTTCTGTAGTTTAAGAAAGGTTCTAAGAATAAGCTACGGATTTATAGGCCAGTGAAGCTGACATCAGTAGTGGGAAAGTTATTGGAAGGTTTTCTAAGGGACTGAATATAAGTATTGGGATAGACAGGGAGTGATTAGGGATAGTCAATATATCTTTGTGCATGGTAGATCATGTGTAATAAATCTTCTACAGTTTTTCCAAAGAGGTTACCAGGAACATTGATGAAGGCTAGGCAGTGGATGTTGTCTATGTGGACTTTAGCAAGGCCATTGACAAGATCCCACATGACATTCAGGACAACATAGTAAACTGGATTAGACAGTGGCTTCGTGGAAGAAGCCAGAGAGTGGTCATAGATGGTTACCTTTCTGACTGGAGACCTGTGGCTAGTGGTGTGTAGCAGGGATCATGGCTGGGTCCTTTGTTTGTCATCAATGTTAACCATCTGGATGATTGATGTGGAAAACTGGATCAGCAAATTTACAGATGATACTAAGATTGGGAGTGTAGTGGAGAGTTAGGAAGACTGTTAGAGCTTGCAGCAAGATCTGGACCAGCTGGAAAAATATCAGATGGAATTTAGTGCAGACAAGTGTGAAGTGTTACACTTTGGGCGGACCAGCGAGAGTAGGTCTTACACACTGAGTGTTGGGGCACAGAGGAATGTGGTTGAACAGAAGGATCTGGGAATACAGATCTGTATTTCCTTGAATGTAGTTTCACAAGTAGATAGGGTTGTAAAGAAAGCTTTTGGCACATTGGCCTTCATACTGTAAATCAACGTATTGAGTACAGGAGTTGGGATGTTATTTTGAAATTGTATAAAATATTGCTGAGGCCTAATTTGGATTGTGTCCAGTTTTGGTCACCTACCTGCAGAAAATATGTAAATAAGGTTGAAAGAGTATAGAGAAAATACAGGGATGTTACTGGGATTTGAGGACCTGAGGTATAGGGAAGGTTGAATAGGTTGGGACTTTATTCCCTAAAACGAGAGGAGATTAGATAAAATATACAAAATTATGAAAGGTATAGATAGAGGGGTGGGGTGGAGATGTGCCTCTATCAAAGGACGTGTAAGGTGCTCCTTCCCTCCATTATCCTGCAGGTTACCCATGGGCAAGGTGTAGCACTTGCTTAGCCCCTCAATCCCCCCCGGATCAGGGAGCAGGAAGTAGATGGTCCTATGAGCAGCTGGTGTATAATACAAGTCCTGGTACTGTGACCACTGACGTCAGGCAGATAATCTCTGAAGAGTATTGATAATGGCTGTGCTTCCCCCCATCTTGTAAAGAAAGGCACTGTCCAGCAGAAGCCAATGTTGAAAGATTTGCCAAGAACAATCATGGTCAAATACCGTGATCACCTATGTCAAATGACGTAGCACATGATGATAATGATAGAGTAAGTGCAAGCAGGCTTATTCCACCAAAGCTGCATGAGACTACAATTTAAAGGTCATGAGTTTGGTGAAATGTTTAAGGGGAACATGGGGGGGAGCTTCTTCACTCGGAGGGTGGAGAGAGTGTGGAATGAGCTGCCAGCGCAAGTGGTGGATGTGGATTTGATTTCAACATTTAAGGGAAATTTGAATAAGTACGTGGATGGGAGGGATATGGAGGGCTATGGCCCAGGTGTGGGTTGATGGGACTAGACAGATGAATGGTTTGGCTCAGACTGGATAGGCTGAAGGGACTGTTTCTGTGCTGTAGTGTTCTATGACTCTATGAATCTCTAGCTGGTATGATGCGAAGTATTGAAATGAGTTTCGTTTTCAGTCCTGTATTATGTTGTGGTTCTGAATCCCACAAAGACTTAATTGTAACTAAAGGGGACTGCATTGCCAGCCTTGTTGCAGAGAGATGTGGACTGGAAATGTAAGAATGTGCTTCAATCCCAATCTGTATTGTCACAGGAGGATATTTTTGTCCTGGGTGCATGCTTTGTTACAGGACAGATCTAGTTATTTTGAATGACACCAAGATTAGGGGTGTAGTAGACTGAGAAAGACTATCAAAGCTTGCAGTGGAATCTAGACCAGCTGTAAAATTGGGCTGAGAATGGCAGATAAAATTTAATGCAGACAATTGTGATGTGTTTTGCTTTGGAAGGGTAGGGCATACATGGTGAATGGCAGGGCACTGAGGAGTGCAGTAGAACAAAGACATCTGTTACAGATCCAGAATTCCTTGAAAATGGCATCATGGGTAGATAAGGCTGTAAAGAGAACTTTTGGCCATCATAAATCAAAATATTGAGTATAGGAGTTGGGATGTTACGTTGAAATTGGATAGGATATTGGTGAGGTCAGATTTGGAGTATTGTGTGCAATTCTGTTTGCCAACGTACAGGAAAGATATAAGATTGAGAGTACGAAAAAATTTACAAGGATGCTGCTGGGATATGAGCACCTGAGTTTTTGGAAAAGGTTGAATAGATTGGGACTTTATTCCTTGGAGTATAGGGAAATGAGAAATGATAGAGATATACAAAATTATGAGGGTATAGATACGGTAAATGCTTTCCATTTGAGGTTGGATGAGATAACTAGATGTCGTAGGTTAAGTGTATTGTTCATTTTAAATGTGTTATGTTCTGAAAGCCAAAAATGTTTTTGTGGTGTAACTGTTAAGGCTTGATGACATTAACAGTTTGCATTAAACTGTAAACCTTGCATTTTGGTAAAATTTAATAAAAATGGCAGTAAATTTTGTGCTATATAACTGAGTAGGTGTGCCCTTGGCGAAATTTCACATCCATTTAGCAATTTTGGCAAAGAGTGGCACATAAAGATGTATCTTTCTGTGTTCAGTTTTGGTCAGCTCATTACAGGAGGGATGTGGATACTGTAGAGAGAGAGTGTAGAGGAGATTTACAAGGATGTTACCTGGGTTAGAGAGTATGCCTTATGACTCAGGTTGAGTGAACTTGGCCTTTTCTCCTTGCAGTGGCAGAGAATGAGAGGTATACTGATAGAGTTGTATAAGATGATGAGAGGCATTGATGGTGTGGATAGCCGGAGGTATTTTTCCAGGGCTAAAATAGCTAACACGAGGGATATAGTTTTAAGGTGTTTGGAAGTAGGTACAAGGGGGATGTCAGAGGTAAGTTTTTCATACAGAGAGTGGTGAGTGCGTGGAAAGCACTGCCAGCGAAGGTGGTAAAGGCGGATCCAATAGGGTCTTTTAAGAGGTTCTTAGATAGGTACATGGAGCTTAGAAAAATAGAGAACTGTATGGTAGGGAAATTCTAGACAACTTCATGGTTGGCACAGCGTTGTGGATTGAAGGGCCTGTAATGTGCTGTAGATTTTCTATGTTCTCTCACCAGTGTCAACTTTGTGTCTTGCCTAGTAATAACTCTAAAACCCATAAATCCGTAGGAGCCAGCTTGCATCATACTGGATTTAAGGATCGGTTCCAAGGGTGGATGTATCATTGAACAAATATAATGTGTGTCAGATATACACAATGTATTTTTCCTTTTTGATCAAATATGCTTTTGGAAGATTGTCTAATGAGCAATGTCAAGACTAAAAGCTAGATTATCTTTCCTTTTAATTTTAGTTGTGTTTACAAGTGTGTGTGCCAGCAACATTCAGAGCAGATGTACTGTGACCTCATTACAAAGATAACCAGTCACTTAAGACGAATCTCAGAGGAGCTGCAGGTACATATTATTTTGGATGTCTTATTTTCTTTGCAAATCTGATATGTATTATGTATAAGATTTGTTTCAAAGTAGATTTTATTATCAGAGTACATATATGTATTCCTGTGGGCACACTCAGCAAATCTATAGAATAGTAACAGTAAACAGGATCAATGAAAGGTCAAGTAGAGCATAGAAGATAATAAATTGCAAATGCAAATATAAATAAGTAGCAATAAATAATGAGAGTGTGAAATAACAATATAGTCCTTAAAGCGAGATTGTTAAGGAAATTAATTTGTTAAGGAAATTCAATTAAAATTTATCACCAATAAATTGGACACAGCTTTCAAAGTGACTACAGAATACCTTTAATGAATAAGGGAAGAATGATTTGCTAATGATACGATCATCAAGTCTTCCAAAGATCAATAGTCACAGCCATTGTTCCCTCTAATTTTTAGTGGTGTGTGCAAAAATCTTACGTTGTGCAAATTTTTTCCTGTGACTAAAGTATGTGCGTACTGAATGCACACATGGCACAGTTTAAATAGGTTTACAAAATATTTGACATAAAACTGCACAGAATAGCAACAAAATAACATACATATTTAAGTCAGTTAATTTTTTCTCTCTCCTGTCTTTGGCATTTACCCATTCTTTGTAAACTGTATCTAGACTAATAGAACTTCCATCCAATTGATAGCTTTTGATTCTCATTAACATATCCAAATGACATTCACCTAAACGGTTTCTCAGCTTGTTTTTGAGTTGATTCATTAGACTAAAACCTTGCTCACAGTCCGCACGAGACGCAAGAAAGGTTCCCCTAATATCCACCAACTGTGCAAGGTCACAAAACTGTTCATTTTGAAGCACAAATGCCACCATTTGAACAAAGTTTGAAATCAATTTGGATTTAATTTTTTCTTGCACGGAATATTTGAAATCATTAAACTATCTAACTATTACAGTATTTTCAGCTAGAAGATCATGATATTTTAGACATAAGGCATTAACTTGTTCCTCACCAAATGTGAAGTCACAATCTGCAATTGAGGAGAAATCAAAAGCTGACCATTCTTGTACCTCATCTTCAGGAAACCTTTCTTCTAAATGAACACAAAGACTATTTATGAAAGTCAACAGCGAACTTGTATCTACTGTGACATTTTCTTCACGTTGTTGGCTCAGCAAAACTTTAACTTTGTCACTCCACGAAACATTGTCTCCCAGATACTGCTTTCTTACCTTGTTAATTTTGCCTTGTGCAAAATGAAGTGAATCAATTGGTATCAGGCCACTTTTTTGCAGAATCTTGCACAGTGTAGCCAGTTCATCAAAGACATCACTTAAAACCTGTAAAGCTACTTTGTTTGTGATGTTTATCAATTTCTTAGGACAGTATTTCGCCATAGGGTCATTTGACTGGTCTTTTTCAATAAAAACTTAGTAAGCTATCTACAGGATTTGAGACAGGTCCTTTGTAAACTTTACAATATGAACACTGTCCGCCAAAGATGGCTGCCACCATGATGCAGCTGTACAAACCGGAACAGGAAAGGTGAGGTGACGTAAATTAATGACGTGCATTGTGGTATTTGAAAAAACGACTAACTAGTTAACAGAAACATTTAGCTAAAAGATTATTTTCATTAAGTGTGATTATTAATTACTACATTATTTTAGGTAACTAACCTTCTGTGCGCACATTCATTTCCTTTGTGCGCTGGTTGAAAAATGAGTGTGTGCGCACCCATGCACAGCTTAGAGGGAACGTGGATCACAGCCTTTTTTAAACATGCACGCAAAGCCAATTGCCTCAGTCAAGAATTTTTTTAAAAAGAAGTCAATCCTGCGTGTCTTATTAATTCCCATGAAAATGCCAGAGTCCTTCCCTTTTCTGCCCAAAACACGCAGATAGGTTGTTAGAAAATTCCTGAAACGAAGATTGATTATTGCAAGTGTGCTGAAAACCCAAACTGAACAGTGACTCTTTATTTATGGTATATAGAAAGTTCATTAAATCCTTAGATCTAGTAAGTCATTAAAGTACAGAAGTATAATTTATTTTGTATGTAAGTACCTGACAGGTGAAGGAAAGCCAGACACACTTTTTAATTGTCAGAAACTTGGAAACCCACACAGAAACCTGGAAACCCACAGGGTCCTTCCTACAATCTATGACCTTCACTGTGTTGTGCACTAAGGCCAGCACTAGGTATCTTGTGAAACCCTGCCTGGTTTCCTTGGCTGCGTAAGTCGAGGGAATACATACTCTGGTCTCGCCAAACCTGTGAGATTGAGATGGCTCTCTCACCCCAAACCCCGCTTTGTGTGGATGCTGGGAAATTTGCTACCCTGTTACAACTCAGTGCCAAGAATCAAGACAGCACACTGCATACGATTAAATGATTATATTTATGAATCTTAATTAAAGAGTTCATATGAAAAGAAAGAAAAAAAACAAAAAGGGCTCATTATAATTAAGCAGTCCAATGTGCACAAGTTGGAGCCCTATTCTTCCCATGATGCCTATTCACGGCTCCTCAGTCAACCGTGGTGCCTCACTGCATCGAATCACAGTCCCCCACTGGGTCGAATTCTATGACTGGTTTGCTCCAGTGTCTTCTCCCTTCATCTCTGTGACCAGCTCACATTCCAAAGCACCCGTTATCTCTAACCATAACCCAAACACTGCTCCTACAGAAAGGCGATTACCTTAGCAGTGAAACTTTTCCCAGGGTGTTACAATTGCTAATTAAAGGAAGGTACAAGGTGTTAAAAACTTGGGTATTTTAACCCTTTATCCAGAAATTTCTTCCACAGAGATGTTATCCTCTTCTGTTCAAGAGCCTGATCGTTGAGGGGTAGTAACTGTAATAATAATAAATCAGTTTTACCTTCCTCACCAGAGACTCAACCTGCAAATTAACCTTCAAGGAATCCTGCACAAGGAGTCTCAAGTCCCATTGTGCCTCAGCTTAGTGTACATTCCCTCCATTTAGAAAATAGTCTACACTTTTATTTCTTCTACCAAAGTGCATGACCATACATTTCCTGATGCTGTATTCCATCTGGCACATCTTTGTCCATTCTCCTAATCCGTTGAAATCCTCTGCAGCCTCTCTGCTTCCTCAACACTACTTTCCCCTCTGCCTAGCTTTGTAGTGTCTGCAAACTTAGCCACAAAGTCATCAGTTCTGTCATCCAAATCATTGACGTTATAATGAAAAAAGCAGTCCCAACACAGACCCCTGTGAAAAGCCACTAGTCACCGGCAGTCAACAAGAAAAGTCTCCCTTTATTCCCACTCTTTGCCTGCTGCCAATCAACCATAGCTTTATCCATGCTAGAATGTTTCCTGTAATACCATGGGCTCTGACCTTGTTAAGCAGTCTCATGTGTGGCTCCTTGTCAAAGGCCTTCTAAAAATCCAAGTGCACAACATCAACCGATTCTCCTTTGTCTATCCTGCTTTTTTTCCAATTGTTCCATGCTCCCATTTAATGTCGGAGAATGTATACAATACACAACCTGAAATTCTTACTCTCCACAGACATCCTCAAAACAGAAGAAAAACCCCAAAGAATGAATGACAGAATAAAGGATAAGAACCCCAAAACTCCCTGCTGCCTTCCCACGTGCAAGTGGCATCAACCCTCCCCCTGCTTACTTTACCACAAAGCATCAGCATTCCCACCACCCACCATACAAGCAACAGCAAAGCCCCCAAAGAGAGACCATGGTCTACAGTCCAGCAAAAACTAACTGTTCACTCCAACATTTTGAAATTTCACCAGCTCTCTCAAACAAGGGAGAGACAGAGAGAGAGAGCTGAGTCCTTCAGCCGCTCTTGCTGTCTTTGATGTTCTGGCTCCTACTACGCTTCACTTTGCAACGCTGGCAAGAATTCATGTACACAGGGCTGCACAAGGCCAAACCCTGAAGATGCCTGACTTGAGGCTGAACCTGGACATATCAAAATGCTGCCAATTGGTGAGCTCCAAGAACGGGAACCTACTGCTGTGCAGAATCCCAGTTGGAGTGCCACTGTAGATCAAAGATCCCAACAGGACCCCAGCCACCCTGAAAAGGAAAATAGAAGCACTAGAATAGGAAAAATTTATATGTTACGTTAATGAGCTGACAGAAGTGTGCCATCTTTAGCTTCAAAGAATTTCAACAGATTTGTCGAACAAGTTTTTCCCTTGAGGAAACCATGCTGACTACAACCTACTTTATTATGTGCCTCCAAGTACCCCGAAACCACATTCTTAGCAATCAATTCCAACATCTTCCCAACATTGAGGTCAGATAACTGGCCTATCATTTCCTTTCTTCTGCCACTATCACTTCCTGAAGAGTGGAGTGACATTTCCAATTTTTCAGTCATCTGGGACCATTCCAGAATCTAGTGATTCTTGAAAGATCACTCCTAACGCCTCCGTAATCTCTTCAACCACCTGTTTCAGAACCCTGGGGTTCTGAAACCATCTGGTCCAGGTATCTTGTCTACCTTCGGACCTTTCAGTTTCCCAAGAAGCTTCTCCCTAGTAATGGGAGGAAAAATAACAATTCTAACCCCTGACACTTGGAACTTACACCGTACTGTTAGTGCTTTCCTCAGTGACGACTGATGCAAAATACTTGGTTTGTTTGCCATTTCCTTGTCTTCTCTCTCCCCCCTCCCCATTACTACCCCTCCATCATTTTTCAGCAGTCCAGTATCCTCTCTTTTACATTTTATGTATCTGAAGAAACTTTTGGTATCCTCTTTGATATTATTACCCTGCTTATTTGCATATTTCTTCTTTTCCTCAATGACATTTTAGTTGCCTTCTGTTGGTTTTGAAAGCTTCCCAATCCTCTAACTTCCCAAACAAGAGAAAATCTGCAGATGCTGGAAATCCGAGCAATACACACAAAATGCTGGAGGAGTTCAGCAGGCCAGGCAGCATTTATGGAAAAAAGTACAGACGACATATTGGGCTGAAACCTTTTGAAGGGTCCTGCTGAAGGGTTTTGGCCCGATAAGTTGACTATTCTTTTTTTCCATAGATGCTGCTTAGCCTGCTGAGTTTGTCCGACGTTTTGTCCGTGTTTCTGTAACTTCCCACTAAATTTATATGCCCTCTCTTTGGCTCTTATGTTGGCTTTGACTTCTCTTGTTAGCTACAATTGTGTCATCTTGCCTTTAGAATACTTCTTCCTTTATGTGATGTATATATCCTGTGCCTTCCAAACTGCTTCAAAAAATTCCAGCTATTGCTGCTGTGCCGTCATCCCTGCCAGTACTCTTTTCCAATCAATTTTGGCCAACTCCTCTCATGCCTTTGTAATTCCCTTTACTTCACTATAATACGGATACATCTAACTTTAACTTCTTCTCAAATTTCAGGGTTGATCATATTATGATCACTTTTTCCTAACTTTACTTTGAGCTTTCTAATCAATTCTGGTTCATTGCCCAACACCCAATCAGAATAGCTGATCCTTTAGTGGGTTCAACCACGAGCTGTTCTAAGATGCCATCTCCTAGATATTCTAGAAATTCCCCCTCTTGGGGTCATGCACCAGCCTGATTTTCCCCCATGAAATTGAAATCCCCGTGACTTTTGTAACATTGCCCTTTGAGAATGCATTTTCGATCTCCCATTATAGTTTGTAGACCATATATGTTTACTACTGTCTGTATATAACTCCCATCAGTGTCTTTTAATCCTTGCAGTTCCTTAGCTCTACCCACAACAATTCATCGCCTCTGGCCCTAATCTTTCAGTCATGAGCCATGATTCAGTGATGCCTACAAAATCATACATGCCAGTCTGTAACATTGCTACCTGTTCATCTAGCTTATTCTGTATATTGCACGCATTCAGATATACCACCTTCAGTCCTGTATTCACCCTTAATGATTTTTGTCTGCCTTTTACTTTGCAACTCCTCCTGTTGACTGCAATTTTGCCCTGTCATCAGCTTCTCCTTACTAGGAGTCTCATTACAGATTGTGTTTGTTTGTAAACCAACTACCTCATCCTCAGCACTATCACTCCAGTTTCCATCCCTCTGCCAAATTAATTTAAACCCTCCTGAACAACTCTGGTAAAATTGCACACAAAGATATTGGATACCCTCAGGCTTGGGTGCAGCCCATCCCTTTTGAACACTATCTCACCTTCCCCAGAAGAGAGCCCAATGATCCACAAGTCTGAACCCCTGACCCCTGCACTAGTTCCTCAGCCACATGTTCACCTGCCAAATCATCCTATTCTTACCTTCACTGGCACAGGCAGACATCCAAAGATTACTACCCTGGAACTCCCTAAAATCTCTCTTCAGATCCTCCTCACCTTGCCTACTTATGTCATTGGTGCCAATATGCACCAAGACTTCTGGTTGCTCACCTTCGCCCTTGAGAATGCAATGGACCCGATCTGAGACATTCCTGATCCTGGCACAAGGGAAGCAACATACTGTCAGGTCACACAGTTGGTGGAAATGTAAATAACTCACGACCACTGGCATGGCATTGAGTTGGGGCTTCATTTTAAGAGGCTTGTCTGATGTGATGACGTAATTACATAAAAGGCTTTTAGCGCGCTTTGTGTTCAGGTTTTGGAGTTCAATAAAATGTGTTAACATTTTTTTTCTGAAACATAAAACGCCTGACTTCATTTTATTTGTGAAAACCTATATTGGTGACCCTGATGCTCCAGGGCGATTTTAGAATTTTTCAACATGTCGGACAACACAATCACTTTGAAACTGCTGGAGTTTTGGGAGCAAAATGCTGTTGCTTGTTTGTATAAGCCGAGGTCCAACACATGCAGTGAGAAATCACTGCCAATGACACCAAATTTTTTTAGTGTGGTAGCATTACTCAGTAATTACACAGATGTGAGAGTGGCGAGTCTACTAGATCACGTGCCTGAACACAATAAATACTGATTGCTGAAAACTTACCTTTTGAAACTTTTGGACTATCGGGGTTTGAGCATACAAAACAGTTGCTCTGCTTGCCTGATCTTAGCGATGATAAGCCATCAGAGTTATTGGGCCGCATGCTGTCTCTCCTGGGAAATCACTATCCTTGTTTTATTTTTAAAGAATTCTTCGTGCAGCAAATGCATGATCAAGTTCGCATAGCCCTTGCTCATGCACCTATGAAGAACTAAATGGCTGATGGTCTACCCTCAGCCAGGCAGCGATATACCATTCCTCCTCTATTCTCTACCTCAATAAGCCCAGTCAGCATGGTCTTCAACATAAGGACTCCCGCGGCTATGAAACAGACTATGCAAGACTTGTGTCTTTACCATGCTTGCTTTGGTACGAACACTAAGAACTGCTGACCACCTTGCAGCTTCGACAGTGCCAGCACAACAGGACATCAGAGATTTGTGAACACCGTGGATCCCAGCTGCCAGGGTTGTCTACTATTCATTACAGTATGCCTCCTGTGTGATACGGGAGCTCAAGTTAGTGTATTGCCAGCATTGCCTATTGATGAGAAGGTAAAGAGTAACAAAACCTTGCTGGAGGCATCTAATGGCAGCATGATCCAGACTTGGGAAGCATGACGAGTATGCTCTGCTTCAGTGGGAGGTATTACACATGGGACTTCGTCCTGGCTAAAGTTGCTAGACCTTTGCTTGGTGCAGATTTCCTGTGTGCCCAAGGACTATGAGTTGATCTTAAGAACTGCTGGCTTGAGACTTCGGGTGCTAAGGTGCTCCCCCAGTAAGTTCTCATAATGTATCAAGTGCATGCACCACTCTGTGAGTTTACTCAACTGCTGGGCAAATTCTCAAACATCACCAAGCCCACATTCTGCACTATTATAAAACATAGGATCGAGCACCACATTCCCACAGCTGTCCTGCCAGTCCATGCCTGCGCCCATAGAGTGGACCAGAAAAGCTGGCAACTGCGAAGGCTGTTGGAAGTATTTGCCTTTGTATGCTAGTCGAATAGCCCTGGGGAGTTGCCCCTCCATATTGTCACTATGTCCGATGTGCTGATTACTGATACCTTAACAAGGCCATTACCCCTGATTGTTACCTGGTCCTACATGTACTAAACACTTCAGCATGTTTAACCAGAAAGTTAATTTTTTCAAAGTCGATCTAGTTGGGGGCTACCATTAAGTGTGTGTGTGCACTCGGAGGACATTCCCAAAATGCCTGTGATAACCCCGTTTAGCCTCTTGAGATACTGCGCATGCTATTTGGATTGAAAAATGCAGCGCAGACTTGCCAATGGCTGATGGACTTTGTATTAAGAGACTTAGATTTTCCTCTTGTTTATCTGGATGACATACTTGTCACCATTGCATCCAAATCTGATAAACATATCTCATCTCTGCACGCTTTGATTACTGCTACACGGGGTGATTATTAAATAATGCCTGCTAAATGCCACTTTGGGTTGACAACCATTGACTTCTTTGGTCATTGAATCTCTGCAGAATGTGTGAAACCCCTCCCTTCGAAAAATCTGGTGTTATGGATTTCCTACCCCCCTGCACTACTGCAAAAAAAAACACGACAGTAGTTTTTAGGTATAGTGGATTTCTATTACCGCATTATTCTGCGAGCTGCTGAACTTGTGCTCCCCTTTGTATAGTACGCTTAAAGCAATACTACTAATCAAGTGCTTGACTGGTCAGCAGATATGACTAGGGCATTTGATGATGCTCTTTCCAATGTGACCCTACTGGCTCATTCACTCCCCAGTGCACCCATAGCCATTACTATTGACACTTCAGACCTTCCTGTGGTGCTGTGCAAGAGCAGTTGATTGGAGGCATGTGGCAGCTACTTGCCGCCCTTAGCTGGCAGCTCTGGCCCCCTTAAAAGGAAGTACAGCATGTTTGAGCACAAACTTTTCGGTCTCTGTATGGCTGTCTACCATTTTCATTTTCTTCTTGAGGGTCACCATTTCACAGCGTTCATTGATTACAAATCCCTTGTGCAACTGATAGCCAAAATATTAGACCTTTGGACTGCATGGCAGCAATGCCAACAGGCCTACATACGAGTTTACAACTGATATATAAGATATCAAGGGAAAAGTAATGGTGTGGCTGATTGCCTCTCATAGCCAACTGTTGAGGCATACACATACGTGGCAGCCGACCCAAGCTATTGATTCAGTGGTCCAGTCTTGCTGAACAGCGCTCATGCACCTGCAGCTGGCTGGCATTAAGTTTGGGGAAGCTGCGGTTTCTTTCCTGTGTGATGTCTCAACCGGTCGCTCTTGTTCGATAGTGCCCGCAAACTGGAGATGGACTGTTTTTAACTCCATATGGCCTCTTGCATCTGGGCTGAAAGGCCTCACAGAATCTGGATGCACTAAACTTTGTGTGGCATGGCCTTGGGAAAGATGTGCGTGATTGGACTGCAGCCTGTGTAGAGTACCAGTGAGGAAAAATCATCCATTATATCCAGATTCCATTGGCGTACAAAATGACCATGAGCATGACAACACAACTTGTGTAACCTGCTGCTACTCCACCCACAGAACATAGGATCCAAGCCAGGCTCAAAATGCTGGTTTTAGTGAATTCTGAGGGGAACTGTGTAGGATAAGGTATTTGGTGGAAATGTACGTTATTCCCAACCACTGACATTGAGTTGGTGTTGCTCTTTAAGAGGCTGGTCTGACATGATTTAATTATGTAAAAAGTGTGCTTTGTGTTCAGATTTTGAAGTTCAATAAAATGAGTTTTTTTTTTCTTTTTGAAACATAAAATGCCTCACTTTGTTTTAGTTACAAACCTACAGTACCGTCTGGGTGTCTAACGCACCCAGAGAATCTCATCATTCCTCTGACTCTGGAATTTCATATTAACACTGCAGTCTTCTTTACCTCTCTGCTCTTCTGAACTGCAGTATCAAACTCAGTGCTCGAGACCCATTTGCTGTGGTTCTCCCCCCCCCCCACAACCCCACAACCCCACAACCCCCAGGTCATTCCCCTCAACAGTATCTGAAGTTGTGTACGTGTTATTGAGGGGAACATCCACAGGTGTACTTTGCACTGGCTGTGCATTTCCTTTGTTTCTCCTGACAGTCATCTGGTTACCCGTCTACTGCAACCTAAGAGTGACTATCTCCTTGTAGCTTCAGTCTATCACCACCTCATTCTTCTGTGCGAGTTGAAAGTCATCAAGCTGCAGATCCAGCAGGCCAGGCAGTATCTCTAGGGAGAGGTACAGTCGACGTTTCAGGCCGAGACCCTTCGACCCCGAGTCCTGACGAAGGGTCTCGGCCCGAAACGTCGACTGTACCTCTCCCTAGAGATGCTGCCTGGCCTGCTGCGTTCACCAGCAACTTTGATGTGTGTTGCTTGAATTTCCAACATCTGCAGAATTCCTGTTGTAATCTGCAGATCCAGTTTCTTAATACATTATCTCAGAAGCTGCGACTTTGTGCACCTGCTGCAGAAGTGTTTATCTGGGAGAGTGGATGTCTTCCAGACTTCCCACATCCCCCACACAGTGCAAACACTGCCCCTGCAGTGGAAGTCACTAAACTGCCTGTTCATTTGCAAACAAGGGAAAATCTACAGATGCTAGAAATCCAAGCAACACGCACAAAATGCTGGAGGAAGTCAGCAGGCAGGCAGCACTTATGGAAAGGAGAACAGTACTGAGGAAGGGCCTTGGCCCAGAACGTCAGCTGTTCTCATTTCCATAGATGCTGTCTGGCCTGCTGAGTTCCTCCTGCATTCTGTGTGTTGGCTGTTCATTTGGATCTTTTAATACTTCTCACAATGATCTTTGTAAGTGATTTGTTTAATATTACCTCTTTAAGCACTATTAACACCACATTCGTCAATCATTTGTTTAATTGTGCATGTGCAAATAGGCTGCTGCTTCAACTGAATATCAACCAAAGCTGCGTTTGTGATAAAGTAGCTGATGGGACATTATGAAATGTAGGTATTATTCTCCTCTCAGAACTGGCTGACGTCTGTGGCAGGTTCAGTATGTTAAGTTAAGCTTCTCTGAATGCCTCTGTCCAAGGATTGCACTGTAGCACGTCAAGCATTTATCTATAATCCTGCAATGTTTGCTCTAATTCTACATGTTTACAAAATGTCCCTCAGCTGTGGGGAATGCATGTGTATGGTTGAGGAGCTACCACTGGAGTCATAAAGAATAATTTTACTGATTACTTAAAACCCCAATAAATTCTGTTTCATTTTATTTATGGTAAAGAAACCTTTTTCTCCATTTTATTCCTCCCAGTGAGGCTGTGGGTTTCCTACTGAGTTGCAGAGTGCTGAATTACAGTTGCAGGTTACTAGTTTTTTCAATTCAGTTTTTAAGTTGACAAATTAATTCTTTACTGCAACTTTGAATTTGTTTTAACTAGGAAAATGGATATGAGACATGCAGGGCCATAGAATGTCTTGACTGCGTAGTTCTGCAGAGGACTGGCATGGATATGATGTGCTGAATAGCCTCCTGTACCATTGCAACTCTGAATATGTAATTTCAGTAGTGTACATTAAAGTGAATTTAGAGGTTTTGTTCAAGATTATTGTATTTCTGTTCAATTACTCCATAATGTGTCAAGATTCCATATCCCCCTTGTCCTTGTAATCACAAGATTGGGTGTGTAGAGGAAAATACTTTAGGTTATTGCATAGATGTAGACTTTGAGGCTACAAAGTGGTGCACAGATATTGAGATTTTTTTGCATAAAGATGAATTGACTTACATTAATTGTAAGTACTATGGAACATAATAATAACATTTGTTTGAGGTAGTCCTTACTTCCATTACATTATCTGGTCTTTTATTCTAAGTGCTGTGCTTTTTCCTGAATTTATTTTATACTAAACATTTCGGGAACATATTTACACAGCATGTTGCAGATTTGATACACCGTATGCTAATTTGCTCAGTGTTTTTCTGTTGCTGTTCAACGTACAGTTGATGGCAGTGAAAATTGATTTTTCATCATGTACAGCCTTGTGGTAAAACACTAACAAAGCCAGAAGGTGTCAGTGTAGTCTGATATAAAATGAAGTGTGTTGAAAGACTCTTGAAAGAGGTCACCTGCAGTGAACTGAGATCTACAGGTGCCTCGGTGATCAGCTACTTACAAACTTCTAGTATTGGGGAGAGTGAGGATCTGAATTCTATAACTTGGAGATTTCAAGGGCGATTGTATTCTGCCATCATAGATCTCTGATTGTTGTGCAACAGCTTGTAGTGCGATTAATTTAATTTAATTTTTTTTTTGCTTAACTGTACTCTGTATGCCGGTGTGTACACTCTCTATGTTGGTGTGACTTTTGTTTAACTGGTGCCTTGTCTGTTACAGTTTAGATTATGAGAACACTTAGTCCTCTTTTATTGTCATTTAGAAATGCATACATGCATTAAGAAATGATACAATGTTTCTCCGGAGTGATTTCACAGAAAACAAGACAGACCAAAGACTAACACTGACAGAACCACATAGTTATAACATACAGTTACAGCAGTGCAAAGCAATACCATAATTTGATAAAGAACAGACCATAGGCACAGTAAAAAAAAAAGGTCTCAAAGTCCTGAGTCGATCAACTCCCGAGTCCCCAATAGCAGGTGGCAAAAGGGAGAAACTCCCTGCCGTAAACCTCCAGGCATCATCAATTTGCCGATACCTTGGAAGCAGCCGACCCTGAGTCCATCCGTCCGAAAACTCGGAGCTTTTCACCAGCCTCTCCGATACAGCCTCCCGAGCACTATCTTCTGCCGAGCGCCTTCGACCTCTCCCCGGCCGCTGAAACACGCAAAGCCGAGCATTTTGGGGCCTTCAGCTCCGGAGATTCTGGTTACCACACAGTAGCAGCGGCAGCAGAGCAGACATTTCAGAAGTTTTCCAGATGTTCCGCTATGCTCTCACGTCCGTCTCCATCAAATCAGGATTGTGCACTGTCCCCTACTTGACAGATAACAGATATTCATCACCGAAGTGGCCATGCGCGCTGTTGTCACGCCGCCATCTTCTCCCCCCTCCCGGGAGTTCATTTCCAAAAGTCTCTAGCGTTATTTAGGTGTATAACTAACACCATGATGAAGTAGTTTAAGGTATTAGAAATATATTGAGAGTAAATCTTTGCCAAAACTGTTTTAGATTATTGAAATCTGCCACATCAGACATCTGTTAAAAGTCTTGTAGTGAGTATATAGTATGTAAAAATGCATAACACATCCTTAGACTACTCATCTTGTCTCTGTTTCCCTTTTCAAACTGGTTCTAGTTTAAAAGCTGGCTACAGAATAGTTTGACCAAAACAAGACTTAAATACAGCTGCTCATTCAATTTAACTGAATCTATATTGAGTGAAACATTTTAAAAAGATACAGTGGGGTGCCATGGTAGCATAGCCGTTAGCCCGATGCTATTGCAGCTCAGGGCGTCGGAATTCAGTTTGTGTCCTCTATAAAAAGTTTGTGCGTCTTCCTCATGAGCGTAAGGGTTTCAGTTTCCTCCCACAGTCCACAGGTTAATTAGTCTTTGTATATTGTCCCGTGATTAGGCTAGGGTTAAATCAGTGGGTTACTGGGCAGTGCACCTTGCTGTTTCACACTGTTTCTCTAAATAAGGTAAGATAAATAAGAATTACAGATCATTTACATATGTAATGGGAGCTTGTATTTGTCCAAGCTATACCAGTTTTCTTCTTTTCAGAAAGTGTGAAACACCTTGTTTTAGTTTTACTCGTGCTGCCTCTGACTGCTCTCTGCATTGGTAATTTTTTCTTGCATTTGTACAGAACACACATACTATCAGCTTGGAAGAAATTTGCAGCATTTTCACATGGTGTATATTTGACTAAGTTTCCTCTGACTTCTCCAGGGGATTACTTGTAGGCACAGATGTCCATCACTATCATGACAGCATCTTCTTTGATTTGTATTTATTTTGTCGTCCTAGTCATGATGGCACTCCGGAATCAGAATCAGGGTTAATATCACTGGCTAAGTTGTGAAATCTGTTGTGCGGGAGCGGTGCAATACAATACATATTTAAAACCTTGTGTAAAAACTACTTTCAATCAAGAAGGCACCAGCAAACTTGGGCGACGTTTTCCAGATAGCAAATCTTGTAAATTATTTCACTTTTTCTATGCCTTCTGCTTTTTTTTTTAAAAACATATTGTTTGTATCATGGAAATAGTTGGTGCCTGTGATGTGCAGTTTGGATCTCAATTGAAGGATCCAGCAGTATGCTATGTCCAGAGAGCTGCCTCGAGATCAGGGGCGCGAACACAAAAAAGACAGAACACTCATGAACGACTCCATCTCTAAGCGGCGAGGAAGATTGAAGCATCAAGTTGAAGGCGTTCAGTCCCGATCAGCGAGCACTCCCGATGGCGGCTTTTTGGACCTGGTCAGTGAGTGCTCCTGAGAGAGGCTGCCAGTATTTGTATCCAGTCAGCGATCACTCCTGAAGGAAGCCACCATTCGCACCAAGGAAGGACCGTTTGATGTTCTGACATTTGAGTACTTGGACTGTACTTTATGTTGGTCTCCTTTGGTTTTTTGGTATTTCCTTCTTGTGGCTGATTGGCAGATGGGTGATTTGTAAGTTCTGTATGGGGGGTGTGAGTTTTGATTCTACTATCATTGTTTTATTTTGCAAGTGAAGTGGTTGGGGATTGTTTCCTTGCAGTTTTTTTTCTGCAGGAGAAGAAGTCGGGGATTTTATTGTTGCTGGGTTTTTCTTCTGCTGAGAAGGGGATTGGGGTTTGTATTGTTGCTGTTTTTATCCTGCAGGGAGGGTGTTGGGGATTTTTTTTTTGCGGAGCAGGGGTTGGGCATTCTGGGGTCTGCAAGTTTTTCTTTTACTTGTGTATTTCATGGCTATCTGGAGAAGACAAATATTAGAGTTGTATTGAACATGTAAACTTTGACAGTAAAATGAACCTGAACTACAGTAAGAATTGTTTTTGTGTGTATGTATGTGTGTGTGTGTATGTGTATATATTTTAAAATAGTGTATGCGCACGCACAATGCATAGTGCTGATAGTTTACAGCGTGGTTATTCAATTCTTTATTGAAATTTTTTTAAATGACAAAAATTCATTCTAATGAACACTTCAAACTTCTCAAGCGGCTGCCATTGCGGTAAACATTCAATCAGCCAATGAGAGCAGAATGTCTCTTGAGCCATTCACAGCCAATCATGGCTCTGTCTTCCCCTGCACGTGTAAACTTTCTTGCTCTCTCGCCAATTTATTCCATTGTTTTCACCCATGACGTCTGGAAAACAGCCTGCAACTTCCAGTGAGAGTAGTACATCTAAGATGTCTAGAAAAAGCATTAACTACTACTACGACGTCAACTCAGGCCTAGGGGGCTGGCGTCGGGCACAATGACGGACTCTCCACTTCTCCCTCTCCCTCATCAGTGTGTTCAGTTCATCTACATTAGCCGCGCCGCTGTCTTCTAGGAGCATGTTGACCATAGTCTTGGGAGGGCACCCAGGGTTCATCCTCCCATGCTTGGGCTCCAATATGATAACTAGGCTGGCAGGTAGCTCGGGGTGGCATAGACAGTGCCCCGCTAGTTGCAGTCTTCTCACCTCGATTTTAGTGGTGAGCATCGGTAGGTTGTTATAGAGCTCAACGTTCGTCATGTGCTGTTGCCAACTCACATCAAGAGCCATCCGGAGCATTCGTGTATAGCAACCATCCAGAGACTTTCGCATCGTCTTGGTGACTGTCCACGTCTCGCATCCTTACGTGAGAATGGACTCTAGGACTGCTATGAAAATCCTCTTTTTAAGCCCTCTGGTCAGGTTTGACTTCCAGATTTCCTTCATGTCATTCATAGCCCTCCAAGCCAGCGCTTTCCGTATCTTTATGTCCTTCTCCGAACTCAACATTCTTGACCTGAGGTACTTGCAGTCAAAGACTTTCTTAATGGTATCATTCTCTATGGTCTTGAGAGTATTTCGTCGCAGTTAAACACCATGTACTCTGTCTTTTTAGCATTTAGGTGAAGTCCAACTTTATTGCACTCAACTTCCACTTTTGTCAGTAGCTGCTGTGCTTCCCCCATCTGGTCAGAAAGCAGGACTATGTCATCTGCAAAATCGAGATCTGTGAGTGTAACTGGTCTGACCCTTTTGGTTCGCCGTGGTTTTATGGTAAAACCAAGCCTGTCATTATCTTTGGTAGCTTGACGTAGAGCGTAATCAAGGACGATTATAAAGATGTCGGGTGCCAGAGTGTCTCCTTGCAGCACACCAGCCAGGAGCTCGAACACTGCTGTTTCTCCATCTGGTGATACAACTTTCGCCATGGTTTTGGTATAGCTGGACTCTATTGTTCTCAGTAGATGGTCTTAGCACCGATGTGAAACTGCAAGTGATACAGTGTTTGGCAGCTGGTGAGCTTCAAATTGATACTGGTATCTCTTTGAAGTTTGCAGTGTTGATTGGTAATGACCCTGACTGGGATTGAATCAATAAGGCAAAGAGGTGTGTTCTTGACATGATTTCTTGCTACCAAGAACTGCTTCAGGGGAGGAAACTTAAGGCTCTCAAATCTTGAAGCCTACTTGAAGGAGCCAAAGTTGGAGAAGGACCCACCACCTGGTCCCCCTCTAAGATGTAACCAGCAGCTGCTTCCCTCCACTGATGTACAGGTTAGGCCTACTTGCGTGTTTGTTACTCCTCCAATTACTGTGTTTATGTAAAACAATAGGTATCTCCGGTTTGATTTTTTAAAAAAAAATCAGGCACACAGGTCCATTTATGTAATGCTGTGATGACTCGGCACAGGGCTGATTTACGTAGCGCTCCCCCTCTGAGGAACGCATCCTCACCATTAAGCGGGGTCTGAGTGATATGTATATGTAATTCAAAAAAATGGAGAATTTGCATTAGATTTATCTGGAAATTCGAACTTGATTGTTTGAATGAATACATTCCTTTAGGATTATCTTTGCTGGTCACTGTTGAGTTGCATATTTTTTTGAAGATGAGACTAAGATATTGCTCAGTTCATTTGTACATAAGATACAGGTGAGACTGCACTTGGAGTACTATGTTGTATGGTTTTGGTTGCCCTATTATGGGGAAAAACCTGATTAATATGGAAAGAAATCTGAGGATACTGTCAGAACTTGAGGAACTGTGCTAAAGGAAGAGGTTGGGTAGGCTAGCACTTTTTCCTTGAAATGCAGGCATTGCGGGATATCCTTAAAGGTGCATAAAATAGTGAAAGTGTAGATAGACTGAATATGCAGAGGAGGAGAGCTAGAAACTAGAGAGCATAGATTTTAGGTGGGGGGGGGTGATTTAAAAGAGAATCACGGGAAAACCTCATGCGGGGAGGGAGTTGTGTTGTTCAGAATGACCAGAGAAAGTGATTAATTGAATCAGGCAAAATAATATTTTAAAAAACATTTGCACAGGAGAGAGACGAATAAAGGTCAAATGTGGGCAAATGGGACTAGCTTGCTGAGCACCATGTTTGGTATGTGTAAGCTGGACAGAAGGGCCTGATTCCATGCTGTATTACTCTCTGAATACAACAAAGGTTTATGACAATGTTGCCTGGAATTGAGGGTCCGAGTTATGGGGAGAGGTTTGGAAACCCAGGACTTTATTCCTTGAAGAGTAGAAGACTGAGAGGTGACTTAGAGATGTAATTGGGTTTGACGTGGGCATATGAGCATTCCAGTTGGCATGGACAGATTGGGTGAAACAATCTGTTTCACTGATGTGCTCTGACTCTTAAGCTTTTTTTTTATTCAACAAAACAAGATTTTGAAAATCAAAAAGAAATTGGAAATCTGAAGCATAAACAGAATGCTGGAAATACTCGATCAAAAACATGAGTATCAGGAACAAAGCGAATGCACTTAGAGCATGGATCAGTACTTGGAACTATGATGTTGTGGCCATTACAGAGACTTAGATGTTTCCGTAACATCTAAGGGCAGGAATGGCTACTTAGAGTGCCAGGCTTTAGATGTTTCAGAAGGGACAAGGAGGGAGGCAAAAGAGGTGGGGGCATGGTACTGCTGATCAGAGATAGTGTCATGGCTGCAGAAAAGGAGGAAGTCATGGACGGATTGTCTTCTGAGTCTCTGTAGGTAGAAGGTAGGAATAGCAGGGGGTCAATAACTCTACTGGGTGTTTTTTATAGACCACCTAGTAGTAACAGGGTCATCGAGGAGCAGATACGGAGACAGATTCTGGAAAGATGTAATAATAACAGGGTTGTTGTGTGGGATATTTTAATTACCACAATGTTGATTGGCATCTCTCCAGATCAAGGAGTTTAGATGGGCTGAAGTTTGTTGGGTGTTCAGGAAGGTTTCCTGACACAATATGTATATAAGCCTACAAGAGGAGAGGCTGTACTTGACCTAGTATTGGGAAATGAACCTGGTCAGGTGTCAGATCTCTCAGTGGGAGAGCATTTTGGAGATGATGATCACCATTCTATCTCCTTTACCATAGCATTGGAGAGGGATAGGAACAGACAAGTAGGAGAGCGTTTAATTGTAGTAAGAGGAAATATGAAGCTATCAGGCAGGAACTTGGAAGCATAAATTGGAAACAGCTGTTCCTGGGGAAATATATGGCAGAAATGTGGCAAATGTTCAGGGGATATTTGCGTGATGTTTTGCATAGCTACATTCCAGTGACACAGGGAAAGGATACAGGAACCATGGTGTCCAAAGGCTTTTGAAAATCTAGTTAAGAAGAAAAGAAAAGAAAAGCTTACGAAAGGTTAAAAAAAAAACTAGGTAATGATAGCGATCCAAAGAATTATAAGGCTAGCAGGATGGAGCTTGAGAATGTAATTAGGAGAGCCAGAAGGAGCCATGGGATTAAGGAAAACCCCAAGGCATTCTACAAGTATGTGAAGAGCAAGAAGGTAAGACATGAGAGAATAGGACCAATCAAATGTGACAGTGGAAAAGTGTGTATGGAACCGGAGGAGATAGCAGAGGTACTTAATGAATACTTTGCTTTAGTATTCACCATGGAAAAGGATCTTGGCGATTGTGGGGATGACTTAGAGCGGACTGAAAAGCTTGAGCAAATAGACATTAAGAAAGAGGATGCACTTGAGCTTTTGGAAAACATCGTTGGATAAGTCACTGGGACTGGATGAGATGTACCTCAGGCTACTGTGGAAGGTGAGGGAGGGATTGCTGAGACTTTGGCAATGATCTTGGTATCATCATTCAGGACTGGAGTGGTTCCAGAGGATTGGAGGGTTTGAAGATGTTGTTCCCTTATTCATGAAAGGGAGTAGAGATAGCCCAGGAAATTATAGACCAGTGAGTCTTATTTCAGTGGTTGGTAAGTTGTTGGAAAAGATCTTGAGAGGCAGGATTTATGAACATTTGGAGAGGCATTATATGATTAGGAATAGTCAGCATGGCTTTGTTCAAGGCAGGTCGTGCATTACGAGCCTGATTGAATTTTTTTTGAGGATGTGACTAAACACATTGATGAAGGTAGAGCAGTAGATGTATATGGATTTCAGTAAGGCATTTGATAAGGTACCTCATGCAAGGCTTATTGAGAAAGTAAGGAGGCATGGGATCCAAGGGGATCTTGCTTTGTGAATCCAGAATTGGCTTGCCCACAGAAGGCAAAGAGTGGTTGTAGACTGGTGACATTCTGCATGGAGGTTGGTGACCAGTGGTGTACCTTAGGAATCTGTTCTGGGACCCCTTCTCTTTGTGATTTTTATAAATGACCTGGATGAGAAAGTGGAGGGATGGGTTAGTAAATTTGCTGATGACACAAAGTGATGAGTGGTGAGTGCGTGAAATGGGCTGCCGGCGACTGTGGTGGAGGCAGATACGACAGGGTCTTTGAAGGTGCTCCTGGATAGGTACATGGCGCTTAGAAAAATAGAGGGCTATGGGTAATACTACGTAATTTCTGAAGTAAATGCATGTTCGGCACAGCATTGTGGGCCGAAGGGCCTGCATTATGCTGTAGGTTGTCTGTTTCTATGTAAAAGGCATCAGTAGAAAAAGATGCCATTAATGATTCGGGTCAAAAACTTTCGCCGGCTGTTTATTTCCAATGTCTCCTTTCTCTTACATATGTTGGTGGTTCAGGTTGGATCACTGTTTGCTTCAGGACTATAGCATTTACTTTGAAAGTCAAATCAAGGTTAATTGTCATTCGGATATAGCCGAACAGCACACAGATCATGCTGGGTGAACTCAGGAGACCAGCCAGTATCAATGGAAAGAAGTACAGTTGACATTTCAGGCCAAAACCCTTCGGCAAGTCTGGAGAAAAAAAGCTGAGGAGTAGATTTAAAGTGTGGGGGGAGGGGAGAGAGAAACACCAGGTGATAGGGGAAACCTGAAGGAGGAGGGATGAAGTAAAGAGCTGGGAAGTTGATTAGTGAAAGAGACAGAAGGCCATGGAAGAAGGAAAAGGGGGAAGGAGCACAGAGGGAGGCAGGCAATGGGCGGGCAAGGAGCTGAGGTGAGAGAAGGGAAAGGGGATGGGAGCGTGAAATGGAAGGGATGCGGTTGAGGGTAGTGTTGATGGTGGAGAAACGGAAGCCCCTTCTTTTAAAAAAAAAAGGACATCTCCTTCATTCTCGAATGAAAAGCCTCATCCTGAGGGCAGATGTGGTGGAGAAGGGGGATGGAGTTTTTGCATTTAACAGGGCGGGAAAAAGTATAGTCCAGGTACCTGTGAGAGTCTGTGGGTTTATACTAGACATCGGTGGATAAGCTGCCTTCGGAGATAGAGACAGTGAGATCGAGAAATGGGAAGGAGGTGTTGGAAAATTTGAGGGCAGGGTGGAAATTGGAGGCAAAGTGGATGAAGTCGATGAGTTCAGCATGGGTGCAGGAAACAGCATCAATGCTGTCATCGATGTAGCATAGGAAAAGTACGGGACGGTTACCAGTATAGGCTTGGAACATTAACTGTTCCATGTAGCCGACAAACAGGCAGGCATAATTGGGACCCATGCCAGTACCCTTGGCTATACCTTTTGATTGAAGGGAGTGGGAGGAGCCAAAGGAGAAATTGTATAGAGCGAGGACAAGTTCTGCTAGTCGGAGGAGAGTGGTGGTGGAGGGAACTTGTTCAGTCTGGTGTCCAGCAAAAAACAGAGAGCTTTGAGGCCTTCCTGGTGGGGGATGGAGGTGTATATGGACTGGATGTCCATAGCAAAGATAAGATGTTGGGGCCAGGGAACCTGAAATCATTGAAAAGATCTAGAGTGTGTGAAGTGTCACGGATGTAGGTAGGAAGGGACTAAACTAGGGGGGTTAAAACAGTCGAGGTATGCAAATACCAGTTCAGTGGGGCAGGAACAAGCTGAAATAATCAGTCTGCCTGGACAAGTGGGTTTGTGGATCTTGGGTAGGAAGTAGAAACGGCAGTTGCGGGGTGTGGGATCTATGAGGTTTGTGGCAGTGGATGGGAGAAAATGGCTTGGTGTTTCTTAGTGTTTGTGAATGGATGTAGCCGAATGAGAAGGCGTTTCTCTGGGCTCGAGATGCAAAACCATACACACGTGTTCAAAATAATGAGAAAGTAAAAAAGAGAAAGAAAGAACATAGACATGTAAGAAAACAAACTTGTAGTCCAAGTCCCTGAGCTAATGTGACGATGGGGTCCAAGCTTTCAAGAGTCTAGTGCACAAACACCTATCATCTCTGGGAGAGAAGTCACATGCTTCTTCATAAGCTATTATGAAAGGGACCAGGATGGCAATGCTTGGTTGTTGGTAGGTAGGGTTAATACCTGACTTTCAAGAGCACTTGTGAGTTATGTTCCGGCTGGACTTAGTCCTTAAACAGCTGGAGAACCGTGCGGAAAGAACAGGTGCTGTTTTCTCCCAGTAGGGATTAGTTTTTAGTTCCAAGTGCTCCTGCCACGTTTTGTCACCCTGCAGCCTTATCCTTCAATCTCTTTGAATTATGGAGGACAGCATGTGTATAAATGTCTCTCGCCAGCAGACTTCATCATGATCATCATGACTCCAGTATTTCTACTATTCTTTAATGTTTCTTAATTGTACACATGATTTTTTTGTGTTCTATCGCTGAGCAGCAGTGAACCATCTGATTGGCCTATCACAGTTCTCTTTGAGAACTAGTGGACTTGATCAGCATTTCTGATTGTTCTATTGTTCACGATTGCACTTTTAAAAAAAAGTCCTGAAAATTGATGGTTCTCAGCAGTCCAACCTGTAATTCCACCGATCCACCCCTGGAAGCAGCACCGGCAGAAGCCACCCCTCCCAACCGAGCCCGGACGCCACGATACAACGCAAGCCTGAGGATAAGCCTAGTCCTAGCTACAACATGGCCTCATTACGTGTCTTTCCACCAAACAAGGGAAGCAGGCCTGTGGCAATAACTGTCCAACAGAGTCTTACGATCGCAAAAGAAATATCCAAGACAGTCACTCATGGTTTCACTCCACGCAGTCTTCGCGCCAGCTGGAAGGCAACAACTCCGATGCCTCCAAGTAGCAGGCAGCAGCACGGTCTCCACCCAAGTCAGCTCTTCTGAACCTAATCCGACTCCTCCTGCAGCCTGATGGCCCGGCACTTAAGAAGTTTTTATTTGTATTTTGTGCATTTGACTGGTAAAGTTTCTTTTATAGATGGTCAAGCAGTTTTGTTTGTGGTTCCTGGTTAATCTTAGTTGCATTTTTTTTAAAGAATTAAGACCTAGAAGCTTCTTCAGCCACTACAGTGCACATTCTTTTCATTGGATGGTTTGAGCTGCCTTTCAAAGATAGTTGCTGCAGAGTGAATGCATAACTTTGCACAGATATTCTGTATACATTACTGAAGCCTGATTCATATGACATTTCAATTTACTGAAATCAAATGCAGTGGTTCTAGAAAGTTTGTGAACCCTGCAGAATTTTCCCTATTTCTGCATAAATATGACCAGATTTTCACACCTGAAACTAGCTAATGAGAACCCAATTAAATAAATAACACAAAAAATTATACTTGTTTATTTATAAAATGATCCAATATTGCATATATTAGTTGGAAAAAGTATGTGAACCTTTGCTTTCAGTAACTGGTGTGACCCCCTTGTACAGCAATAACTTCAACGAAACATTTCCAGTAACTGTTCATTAGTCTTGCACATCAGCTTGGAGGAGTTTTAGGCAATTCCTCCTTTTTAAAAAAAAAACACTACTTCGACTCTGGGATGTTGGTGGGCTTCCTTGCATGAACTGCTTGCTCTGGATCCTTCCACAACATTTATAGGATTAAGGTCAGTACTTCGACTCGGCCATTCCAAAACACAAATATTTTTCTTTTTAAACCATTCTGTTGTTAACTTTCAGATTATTATCTTGTTGCATTATCCAACTTCTGTCAAGCTTCAGGTAACGAACCGCTATCCTGATATCCTCCTGTAAAATGTCTTGTTCCCTTAACAAGCAAGCTGTCCAGGCCTTGAGGTAGCAAAGCAGCCCAAACCGTGATTATCCTTCCACCATGCTTCACAGGTGGGATGTTGGTGTGCAGTGCCCCTTTTCCTCCAAACGTAACAGTGTGCATTTCTGCCAAAACGTTCAACTTTTGTCTCATTTGTCCGTAGAACATTGTCCCAGAGCAGTGGTTTCCTCCATGATGTCCTTCCATGAACACCATTCTTGTTCAGTGTGTGGGCACATGAATAGGGACTTTAGCAAGTTTCAGAGATTTCTGCAGGTCTTTTGCCGTTACCTTTCTGTTCTTTTTCACCTCCTTCAGTATTGCACATTGTGCTCTTGGTGTGATCTTTGCAGGATCCCCACTCCGGGGCAGAGTAGCAACAGCACTGAGTTTCCTCCATTTGTAGACAATTTCTCTTGCTGTGGACTGACAAACAGTCAGGTCTTTAGAAATGCTTTTGTAGCCTTTCCAGCTTCATGTATCTCTACAGTTCTTCTAAGGTCCTCTGAAAGTTGTTTTGAATGAGGTATGGTGGACATAAGCAGATTTTTCTTGAAGATCAGGTTCTGTCAGTAACTTGTGTGTGTGTGTGTGTGTGTGTGTGTCCTCACCAGTGCCTTATGCAGCCTCAGCATCACATCCTTGCTCTTGTATTCTAGACTTCTTGAAATGAATGCTGATGTGGCATTTGCCTTCCTTGCCACCAACTCAACCTGCAAGTTAACTTTCAGGGTGTTCTGCACAAGGACTCCCAAGTACCTCTGCATCTCAGTTTCCTGGATTTTCTCCCCATTTAGAAAATAGTTTGCAAATTAATTCTTCTACCAAGTGCATGACCATGCATTTTCCAACATTGTATTTCATTTACCACTTCCTTGCCCATTCTCCAAATCTGTCTGAAGTCCTTCTGCATCCTACCTATTTCCTTAAAACTACCTGCCCCTCCACCAATCTTAATATCATCTGCAAACTTGGCAATAAAGCCATATATTCCATCAGCTAAATCATTTATATACAGCATTAAAAGAAGTGGTCCCAAAACTGACCCTGCAGAACACCACTAGTCACTGGCAGCCAACCAGAAAAGATCTCTTTATACCCGCTTGCTGTCTCTACCAATCAGTCAATGCTTTAACCGTGTTAGTAACTTCCTTTCATACCATGGGCTCTTAACTTGAAAGCAGCCTCATGTGCAGCACTTGTCAAAGGCCTTTTGAAAGTCCCAAATATACAACATCGATTGCATCCTCTTTATCTATCCTACTTGTAATCTCCTCCAAGAATTCCAGCAGATTTGTCAAGCAAGATTTTCTCTGAAGGAAACCATGCTGACTTTGTACCATCTTGTCCTGTGTCACCAAGTACTCCATCATTTCATCTTTAACAATTGACTCCAACGTCTTTCCAACCACTGAAGTCAGGCTAACTGATCCATGATTTCCTTTCTGCTGCCTTCCTCCTTTCTTAAAAATTGGAGTGACATTTACAATTTTCCAGTCCTTTGGCATCTGCTCTGCACAGGTATAAAATGTAAATAGTTTACATCAGTGCAAGATCAGAAAACGTTTACATTGACGCAAGTAGTTTGCGTAAGTAGATTGTCTCCTCCACCTCCTGGCAGCTCGTTCCTGATTCACCATCTTCCTTGTAGAAAAGTTTAGACCTCAGATCTACATTTGTATTTATCTCCTATTAACTTAAATTTGTACCCTCTATTTCTAGACACGCCTGCACTGGACTAGCCAGTCAGTGCCCTTCATCATTTCATGGTAATTCCTCTGCTTCCTACATTCTAGTATGAATCAATCCAGCCTACTCAATCTCTCTTTAATGTCATATCCACAGTTACAGATACCAGTGGGTGAGTATCACTTGTGGTTTGATTTTACCATAGTTAAAGCAGGTCAGTATCACTGTAGGGTTGTCACCTGTCAGGGGTTAAGTAGATTTCCATTTGTGGAAGAAAGTTAATGATGAGGGGCATTGATCGTGTGGATAGTGGGAGGCTTTTTCCCAGGGCTGAGATGGCTAACATGAGAGGGCACAGTTTTAAGGTGCTTGGAAGTAGGTACAGAGGAGATGTTGGGGGTAAGTTTTTCTCGCAGAGAGTGGTGAGTGCGTGGAATGGGCTGGTGGAGGCAGATACCATAGGGTCTTTTAAGAGACTCCTGGATGAATACATGGAGCTCAGAAAAACAGAGGGCTATGGGTAACCCTAGGCAATTTCTAAGGTCGGGACATGTTCGACACATGTTAACGACTTGGATGTGGGTAGAAGGGTGGGTTGGCAAGTTTGCAGACGACACAAAGGTTGGTGGTGTTGTAGATAGTGTAGAGGGTTGTCGAAGATTGCAGCGAGACATTGACATTGATAGGTTGCAGAAGTGGGCTGAAAAGTGGCAGATGGAGTTCAACCCGGAGAAGTGTGAGATGGTACACTTTGGAAGTACAAACTCCAAGGCAGAGTACAAAGTAAATGGCAGGATACTTGGTAGTGTGGAGGAGCAGAGGGATCTGGGGGTACATATCCACAGATCCCCGAAAGTTACCTCACAGGTAGATAGGGTAGTTAAGAAAGCTTATGGGGTGTTAGCTTCCATAAGTTGAGGAATAGAGTTTAACAGTCGTGAGGTTAGGATGCAGCTCTATAAAACTCTGGTTAGGCCACAGTTGGAGTACTGTGTCCAGTTCTGATCGCCTCACTATAGGAAGGATGTGGAAGCATTGGAAAGGGTACAGAGGAGATTTACCAGGGTGCTGCCTGGTTTAGAAAGTATGCATTATGATCAGAGATTAAGGGAGCTAGGGCTTTACTCTTTGGAGAGAAGGAGGATGAGAGGAGACATGATAGAGATGTACAAGATAAGAAGAGGAATAGATAGAGTGGATAGCCAGCGCCTCTTCCCCAGGGCACCACTGCTCAATACAAGGGGACATGGCTTTAAGGTAAGGGGTGGGAAGTTCAAGGGGGATATTAGAGGAAGGTTTTTACTCAGAGAGTGGTTGGTGCATGGAATACCCTGCCTGAGTCAGTGGTGGAGGCAGATATACTAGTGAAATTTAAGAGACTACTAGACAGATATATGGAGGAATTTAAGGTGGGGGGTTATATGGGAGGCAGGGTTTGAGGGTCGGCACAACAATGTGGGCCGAAGGGCCTGTACTGTGCTGTACTATTCTATGTTCTATAAGGAAAGATTGAATAGGTTAGGACTTTATTCCTTGGAAAGTAGAAGATGAGAGGAAATTTGATCGAGGTATACAAAGTTATGAGGGGTATAGATAGGGTAAATACAAGCAGACTTTTCCATGAGATTGTGTGGGACATCAACCAGAGGTCATGGGTTAAGGGTGATGAAAGGTTTAATGGGAACTTGAGGGGAAACTTCACTCAAAGGGTTGTAACAATATGGAATGAGCTGCCAGCACAAGTGGTGCCTACAAGCTTGATTTCAACGTTTAACAGAAGTTTGGATAAGTAGATGGATGATAAGGGTGTGGCGATCTATGGTCCTGCTGCAGGTCGATGGGAATAAGCAGTTTAAATTGTTTGTCATGGACTAGATGGGTCAAAGAGCCTGGGTCTGAGCTGTACTTCTCTAGGACTCTATAAAATTTAATTTATAGATTGAGATCACGTTATCTGTAGAACTTTTTGCCATAGGCATCTGTGGAGATAGTCTTTTATATTTAAGGCTGAGGTTGATAGATTCTTGATTGGTCAGGGCATGAAGGCATACGGGAGATAGTAGGAGATTGGGGATGAGAGGAAAATTGGATCAGCTATGTTGAAATGGTAGAGCGGATCGATGGGCCAAATGACCTAATTCTGCTCCTATATCTTGTGGTCTTAAAAACAATAAGAAAAGATTTGTGACATTACATTATTAACAAAAATAAAATTGCATAATCTCTATTCAAATATTGTTGCTTGCAGTGTAAAGACTTATTTGCCTCTTTTGTGTCAGTGATTTTTTGTTCCCCCCTGTGTAAAGCTGAGGAATCTTAGCAAGACAGAATTCCATTGAATGAAGGTGGAGTGGCTGCATGTTGGTGCTTCCCACAACCAGCATAGTTTGTATATTTGTCTAAGTGTCAGCTCTTCTGGGAAGCCAGCATCTGCTTTTGCACTGAAGAGTTCTCAAACACTTCAACAGTTCTGTGGCTCACATTTCCCACTGGTGCCTTCCCATTGAGGATGCTGAATTGGAGTTGGCGCCTGGAATTGGAATGGTTGTAGTTTGCCATACTTGGGTGGAATAATATTAAAAAGAAAGATGAGAATTTCTTGGGGAGGGTAAAGGTACAAAATACTGGAAGTGGAAAGCTGATTTATATTAAAAAAGAGAGAACACAATATATTGATAAGGACGCAAACAGGAGGAAATCTGCAGATGCTGGAATTTCAAGCAACACGCAAAAAATGCTGGTGAACGCAGCAGGCCAGGCAGCATCTATAGGAAGAGGTACAGTTGACGTTTTGGGCCAAGACCCTTCGTCAGGACTAACTGAAAGAAGAGATAGTAAGAGATTTGAAAGTCTGATATGTCTATCCACAGCCTCCTCTACTGTCAAGGGAAGCCACACTCAGGTTGGAGGAACAACACCTTATATTCCGTCAGGGTAGCCTCCAACCTGATGGCATGAGCATTGACTTCTCTAACTTCCATTAATGCCCCACCTCCCCTTTGTATCCCATCTGTTATTTATTTATTATTAATTTTTCCCTCCCCCTCCCCCCTCCCCCTCCCCCTCCCCCCCTCTCTCTCCCCCTCCCCCCCTCTCTCTCCCCCTCCCCCCCTCTCTCTCCCCCTCCCCCTCTCTCTCTCCCCCTCCCCCTCCCCCCCCATCCATCCTCTGGGCTTCCCCCCTCCCCCTTTCTTTCTCCCAAGGCCTCCCGTCCCATTATCCTAACTTTTCCCTTTTGCCAATCAGCTGTCCAGCTCTTGGCTCCATCCCTCCCCCTCCTGTCTTCGCCTATCATTTCGGATCTCCTCCTCCCCCTGCCACTTTCAAATCTCTTACTAGCTCTTCTTTCAGTTAGTCCTGACGAAGGGTCTCAGCCCAAAATGTTGACTGTACCTCTTCCTATAGATGCTACCTGGCTTGCTGCGTTCACCAGCAGTTTTTGTGTGTATATTGAAAAGGATTTATTTTCTTCAGATCATATTCGCTAATTAACCCAAAGTTTTAGTTTTTATTAAATGAGGCTAGAACAGTCATACAGTGTAGAAGCGGGCTGTTGGCTCATCTTGTCCATCCTAACCGTCCTGCCCTATCTTTCTAAGTTTGGCCCATAGCCCTCTGAACCTCTTCCATCCATGTACTTATTGTGTGGCAAAATGGTGCCCGTGACTAATGGTAACATACTGCAGACAGTTCACAAAACAATTAGATATACTTCTTGATAAATTTCTGAACTGTGATCGATTGCAACCTGTAATTTCTCTTTTATGGATGAAATTTTGAGCTGACTAAATGATCGGTGCTTTTGCAGTCACCTGGGGAGTTCAGTGTGGATGAGAGTGGAGCAGTGACTGCAGCTATGGCAGGGGCAACCATTGCTGGGGGTGGCTGCATCGATTCCTGTTGGCAGAACATGAACCCATGGTCGGTTCCGTTACTCCATGCCGATTTAAAGCCTTGAGCAAGATTAAAATCAAGGATGAGAGCAGAAAACGAATAGGTGTTTAGTGCTGCCTGCCTGTATTTGACCAGTCTCCTCCTATTCTCGCTGCTGCCACCGGGCAGAAGATGCAAGAGTGTTGTGTCCCATGCTGCCAGGTTCAGGAGCAGAGTTGCCCTACAGTCATTGGGCTCCTATATGGGCTTCACTGGCCTCAGCACTGAACGGGCTCCGTAGCTGTCAACTGGCTTTTGGGGACACTGCAGTTCATGTTCCCTGTGCTTTTTTTCACACATTGTGTGTTTTATGGTCTTTATGTGCGTTTTTTTTAAAATGTGGTGTTTTCTGTGGTGTTTCTTTTGTGGCAGCCTGCAAGAAGGCAAATCTCTATTGCATACATACTTTGATAAGAAATGTACTCTGAATTTACCTAGATGGCTTTTGGATGTTGCTAATGTGCCCACCTTGACCATAATTTCTGACAGCTCCTTTCCAAATGCATACCATTGTTATGGGGAATGCAGGTTCAAGGGTTTAGTAAGTGGGGCAGAAGCCACTAATTATGAGTAAGAACATCAACTATTTCTTTACAGACATACATTAAAACATTTGACCAAACTTTTATGTCAAATAAATACTCATCTAAGCCACCCTAAGTTATGAAAACTATGACGATAAGCATTCAATAACTCTCCAAATATAACAGATACTTCGTTAAGACTCCCCAAGTTGCACAACTACAAAACTAAACCTTCAGCAGATACTCAGCTAAGTGTGCATGTGGGCAATCCTACATCTGCAGCATACTTTCCCAGTGATTCTTCAGCACTGATCGAGTGTGAAGAAAGCCCCTGGAAATAAAGGAAAAATTCTGTGTCTCTCGCACGTGCTATTCCTATACCCCTGAGGTGCCCAGAACTGGAAGCCGATGCTGTGGTGCGAAAGGCAACCTATGGGAAAGGGCTGCTGAATCCTTTGAAGGGGCCAATCAATGACCAGCACCTCAGTGACTTTCAACTGGCAAATAAGCCAACCAACCCTTCACATTACACTTTGCCTCTTGAAAGGCACAACACCTTGACAATCTGACTGGTATGAACCCCTGTGAATGTCTCACTAAACTAGGTATAAAACACAGAAGTACAATATCCAGTACTATAAACCCAGTAGTCATTCACCCTCTCCCCCCCCCGTGTACTACAGTAATCTACCAGTCTTCTGGTATCCCAAAAACCCAGCAGCCTCCCCTAGAATGTAATAACTATTTGAACTGCCCTCCCCCCCCCCCCCGTTAACCCACTGACTACTGATGTGACTACCAGGTGAGTGATATTCCCTGGCTTGTCGGTAATGTAGGTGCAACATTCTTAACCAATAATAGCACAAATGCCACCTTTCTTTGTGAACAGGTATCTAAGGCCATCCGAATCAGTTTCCAGGCCAGTCTGGCCATACCGTACTATGAAAGTCTGTCCAAAACCTTTCTGCCTCTGTGATAGTCGTACCACACTGACCAGCAAGGGCACTGTGGTGGTGAATGTACAGCACCACATACCCCAGATAGAGGCAACCATACCACCCTGTGGAGAGCCACGGAAAGACCTAGAAGCCACATATCCAGTAAGTGCCATTCAGTGTCCAGGCGGTGCCAACTTTCAAAGCACCTTTTTTGCGTAGACACAGTTAGGATACTCCTCCTGCTCTCACTCGATGTGTCCCAATGATTGGCTGGATCTGTGCCTATACTGCCTATGCCAATATTCCTTTCCTTTCCCTTCCCTGTTACCTGGGGAATCACTTTCAGATTTGGGACCTTTGAATTAAATAAATCAAACCTAGAAAAGTACCAGTCCTTAAAGCTCTTACTCCACTGGGGGTTACTAAAGCTCTAGTTCCTTAAGGCCGTTACCATACTATGGGGCATGCTTGGCTGGAAGAGACTTCTCCTTCCTGGCTTCCCCAAAAACAGAATGCTAAGACCTGCAATGCTAGACAACTTCCTCCAACAGCCTTCCTCCGGGTTATCAAAAGGGATCGGTATTAATGTCATCCCTTCTGCGGTGTGGGTAGCAGTTGTCGTACAAATCCAGCAATTCAACACGTTAGTTCTGTTTGTGTATTTATACGCCATACACAGGAATGTGTTATAGCACTTCCTACCACACGTCAGCATCATCACCATTTCCATCAGTATCCAGCACTTTGCCATTCTGAAAGCACAAACTCACTTGTTTCTAATAGCTGGGTGTTTAGACATAAAACAGTCTTTGTTAGCAAAGACAACAGCTAACGATTGTTCCCCAAATCTTCTAGTCTTCCAAAATATGAATTCCAAGTTTCCAATTTAACTGTCTACCAATGATCAATTTCCCCAATTTCCCATTTCCCTTTGAAATGTGGACATCTTGTGTCAGGAATAAAGATGCACAGATTTCAAAGGCGTAACTTGGATTTCACATGGCTAGTGTGAGATTTGGGTCACACTCTGCAGTCAATTCAACAGAAAACAGATAAAATAATACACAGTACCAATAAAAATCCATGCATGTACTTCTCTTCCTTCAGAACTTTCACAAGTAACTGCAAAACTTAGAACAACCAGTTAATTCCCTCAGTGAAGAACAAATTTTCTAAAGAACGGGGAAGAAAAGACTACTTGGTGCAAGGCCCCAACATATTAACACATTCATACAACCACTTAAAGCCCTCTAAAAAGATGATAACTCCTGCAAATTCCTGTACCAAGTAGAAGAATATTTCAATCAGTCACCTTTTCTGCTGAAGCATAGGATTAATTAAAATACCCATCCAATACAGATTTAACAAAAACAAGCTCTTGTGGCTACACTTCGCACATCATTTTCAAACTCAAATATTCACACTTTATTACAAGAGGAAGGAGTGCAGGGTGAATGACCCTATCTCCAAACGCTGAGGTGGGAAGGTGTCACCCCCCGCCTCCCCCCGCTACCCCTGCTGCCACTGAAGGTCCACTGGTGTCCTTTGCAGAGCCTTCAGCAAGAAACATAGGGAATCCTGAACAGAATATGGAGGAATTCTTGGAGGAAAAAGGAGTCCTTATCAGAAGAAGGCTTGAAGAATGATCCCTCTCCCTTTACAGCTTCCTGACCCCTTGGCAGTGCTCCCTCCACATTGCAGAGAGGGTGAGAATGGGGTACTCCATTTATGTGTTCCTTCAGCTCCTTAGCTATGAGTAATGGCAAAAGCATTTCCTTAAAAGTCACACAGCCCACCATCCCCGGGCTGCTTGTCTAATTTGTGAACCCAACTGTAGGGACCCTCCCTCATGTACTCTAAACCAAATAGCTGCACTTACAGTAATTGGAGCCCACTGGCAAAGGACTTTGGTCCATTCCTCCACTGTGCTGTACTCAGCCAGGAGTTTTAAATTCCACACTAGGAGGGAAGGGTACCTGATCCTGACCACCAATCCCATAATGATCATTACCTTTATGGGAAGCAAGTACTGTCCTTACAGCATTATTGATTGCATTTTGGGACAGCTGTCACCCCCCCTGCCCCTAAGATGGCCATTTCTATTAGACAGACTCACTCCAGTACAAAAACCATGTGACAAGAGGCTCTGCTGGCTTCTCTCTGTGCCTCTCCCCTAATCCTACCAATTACTTAGTAGAGAATTCCCTGATCTCTGTTGTCACAGAGGGGCCCATTGTACCACTTCCCACATGTTCCTGATCCTCTTCTTCCTCTCCCTCCTGGGTATGTGGGTATGGGGCTGCGTGATCACCAGCCTAGCCTGTACTGTTCCGCCTGCATAGGGAGAAGAGTGATCAGTTTGAGGGAGAATCATTGAACTGCACTCTGACCTCTGTTTCCCATCCTCACCATCCAGTTAAGACATTCGCATCCTCCATCTATGTGTGGGGATCATCTCCCCACAGCTTCAAGGTTCAGACCTTGATGAGATCTGCTTGCCAATGAGTCTATCGGGCAGCCTCTCACTTTATATTCCAACCACCCTTTGCATGAAGGACTTGCCTAATATCCCATTTTAATCTCTCGCCTCTGATCTTAAACCTATGCCCTATTGAATGAGTTTTCACCCTGTCTGCTCTCCTCATGATACCTCTATTAGGTCACTCCTTATTCTCCTATATTCCAGGAAATAACATCCCAATCTACACAGCCTCTTGTAACTCAGGCTGCCAAAATGGGCAACATCCTGGTAAATCTCATATGTACTCTTTCTGGTTTAACAATGTCTTTCCTTATAATGGAGTAACCAAAATGTACTCATTGCTCAAGTGCAGCCTTGTCAACATATTATAGAATTCACCATGTCTACACCTATACTCTGACTGATGAAGGCCAGCATACAAAACGCCTTCTTTACCATCTATCTGCCTGTGACATCGCTTCTAGTGAACTCTGCATTTGCACTCCCTCTGTTTCATAACATTCCCAGGAGCAGTACCGGTCATTGTGCAGGTCCTACCTGGTTTGATCTTCCATAATAGCAATACCTCAGTTATCTGGATTGAAAGTAATTTGCCAATCCTAAACTCACTTTTCTTGCTGAAAAGATCTTTAAGTCTTCATCACCTTCCACACTATCTGAAACAGCTACATTAGTATCAATTGCAAAGCAAACAAATAGAACCTATAATGCAGCTGGTATTTTACTTAGACATGTGTGTTCCTTTAACACTGTCCTAAATACCTTTTGCAGGTCAGCTGCCCCGATGCTTACATTGAGAGGTTTAATGCAGCGCTGAGCCAGTACATGGGAGCTCTACAGAGCATTGTGCCTCTCTTCATTTACATGGTGAGTATCTGTACACCTAGACTGTTGTCATTAGATAGGATGGAGCAGACTATTTTTCTATTTATAAATCTAGCAAAATGCTTTCTCTAGCTATTCATATACTTGGTTAATTGAAAAGATATTACTCCTCTAAGTGAATTTATTACAGACTCCAGAACTCTCCAGCCATGAATTTAATTCTGCATGAATTACTTCCGGGGCACCTAGGCACAACTCGAATAGCAGCAGTACTCTCAATAGATACGATTAAATATTCCTGTTTCAGCCTGATACAGCTAAAAAGCTTCCAAGGTCAGCACAGTCAACAAAGATGTCTTAATGCGATTAAACAAACTATTGCTGCTTAAAACCAATGGAAACAACACCGTTTGTGGTTGGAAGTGCCTACGGAGGACACCTCGGAGGAAGTGCGGGCGGAGATTAGGATTACAAATGTGTTTAAGGAAACGAGGTTTTAAACTCCCTATACCGACTATCATGCTGGCGAATGTGCAGTCTCTGGTGAATAAAATATATGATCTCAGAGCCAGGGTGCTGAATCAGAGGGATAATAGGACTGTGTGTGTCCTTTGTTTCACAGAATCCTGGTTAACCCCTTCCGTACCAGATGCAGCGATTCAGATCAACGGGTTTACTATACCGTGTCAGTATAGATCTATAGAATCTCTCAAACGCAGAGGTGGAGGAGTAGGCCTCATGATCAACTCTGCTTGGTGCACAAATATATCAGTGCTGTCCCAATTCTGCTCACCAGACCTGGAATATCTCGCAGTAAAGTGTCGTCCTTTTTATCTACCACAGGAGTTCTCTGCAGTCATTTTGGTAGCAGTTTACATTCCATCTCAGGCCCATGTCAAGCAGGCTTTAGATGATCTGAGTAATGGGATCAACATGCACGAAACAGAGCACCCTAACGCCTTCACCATCGTTTTGGGCAATTTTAACTAGGCCAGTCTGAAAAAATCAATAAACAACTATCACTAACAGATCACTTGCAATACCAGAGCAAACAACATGCTGGACCATTGCTACACCACCAACAAGAATACTTACTGTGCTATTCCACACCCTCACTTCGGGAAGTCTGATCACCTGGCTGTACTTTTACTCCCTGAGTATAGGCAGAGACTGAAGACTGTAGCACCAGCAGTGAGGACCAGGAAGGTTTGGACAAGGAAAGCACAGGAGTGCCTGCAAGACTGCTTTGACTGTATTCAGGGATTTATCTTTGAACCTGGATGACTATGCTGCAGTTGTTACCGATTCATTAAAACCTGTGTGGATGGGTGTGTGCCCACAAAGAATTATTATACATTCCCAAACCAAAAGCCGTGGATGAACCAGGAGGTAGGTCATCTGCTGAAGGTTAGATCTGTGGCATTTACATCTGGCCTGTACCAGAAAACCAGGTATGATTTGCAGAGGGCAATTTCGAACGAGTTGGAAGCGATATCAGATACGGCAACTCTGGCAAGGTCTGCAAGATATTACTTCCTACAAAGCGAAACCCAATCACCTGAATGGCATGATGCTTCACTACCAGATGAACTCAACACCTTCTATGCACGCTTTGAAAGGGAGAACACAACTACAGCTGCGAAGATCTCTGCTTCACCTGATGACCCTTGATCTCTGTCTCAGAGGCCGATGTTAGACTGTTTTTAAAGAGAGTGAACTCTCGCAAGGTGGAAGGTCCCGATGGAGTACCTGGTAAGGCTCTGAAAACCTGTGCCAACCAACTAGCGGGAGTATTCAAGGACATTTTCAACCTCTCACTGCTATGGGCGGAAGTTCCCACTTGCTTTAAAAAGGCAACAATTATACCAGTGCCTAGGAAGAATAATGTGGGCTGCCTTAATGACTATCGCCCGGTAGCACTCACATCGACAGTGATGAAATGCTTTGAGAGGTTGGTCATAACTAGACTGAACTCCTACCTCAGCAAGGACCTGGACCCACTGCAATTTGCCTATCGCCACAATAGGTCAATGTCAGGCACAATGTTGCCTCAGTGGCTCTCCAAACGCATTTAGACCACCTTGACAACACAAACACCTATGTCTGGATGCTGTTCATCGACTCTAGCTCAGTATCTAACACCATCATTCCCACAATCCTGATTGAGAAGTTGCAGAACCTGGGCCTCTGTACCTCCCTCTGCAATTGGATTCTCAACTTCCTAACCGGAAGGCCACAGTCTGTGCAGATTGGTGATAACGTATCCTCCTCGCTGGTGATCAATTCTGGCACACCTCAGGGTTGTGTGCTTAGCCCACTGCTCTACTCTCTGTATACACATGACTGTGTGGCTAGGCATAGCTCAAGTACCATCTATAAAATTTCTGACGATACAATCATTGTTGATAGAATCTCAGGTGGTGATGAGAGGGCGTACAGGAGTGAGATATGCCAACTAGTGGAGTGGTGCCGCAACAATAACCTGGCACTCAATGTCGGTAAGATGAAAGAGCTGATTGTGGACTTCAGGAAGGGTAAGATGAAGGAACACATACCAATCCTCATAGAGGGATCAGAAGTGGAGAGAGTGAGCAGCTTCAAGTTCCTGGGTGTCAAGATCTCTGAGGATCAAACCTGGTCCCAACATATCGATGTAGTTATAAAGAAGGCCAGACAGCGGATATATTTTATTAGGAGTTTGAGAGATCTGGCATGTCAACAAATACACTCAAAAACTTCTATAGTTGTACCGTGGAGAGCATTCTGACAGGCTGTATCACTGTCTGGTATGGAGGGGCTACTGAACAGGACCGAAAGAAGCTACAGATGGTTGTATATCTAGTCAGCTCCATCTTGGCACAGCCTACAAAGTACCCAGGACATCTTTAGGGAGCGGTGTCTCAGAAAGGCAGTGGCCATTATTAAGGATCTCCAACACCCAGAGCATGCCCTTTTCTCACTGTTACCAAAGTAGGAGGTACAGAAGCCTGAAGACACACGCTCAGCTTTGGACACTACCTCTTTTTTTTAATATACAGTATCTCTGTTTTTGCACGTTTTTTAATCTATTCAATATACGTAATTGATTCACTTGTTTATTTTTTTTCTTTACTAGATTATGTATTGCATTGAACTGCTGCTGAGCTAACAAATTTCATGTTATATGCTGGTGATTAAAAAACCTGATTCTGATTCTGAATAGCTCGGATTTGTCTGTTCTTCTTGCAGCTCAGTGGGAAATATTAGACCATAAGATATAGGAGCAGAATTAGGCCATTTGGCCCATCAAGTCTGCCCCGCCATTCACTTATGGCTGATAATCTTTTTCCTCTCCTCAGCTTCACTTCCTGACCTTCTCCCCGTAACCTTTGATGTCACGGCCATTTAAGAACTTATTAATCTCTGCCTTAAATACTCCCAATGGCCTTGCCTTGATAGCTACCTTTGGTAACAAATTCTACAAATTCACCACCCTCTAGCTAAAGAAATTTCTCCACATCTGTTTTAAATGGCCGACACTCTCTCCTGAGACTGTACCCTCTTGTCCTAGACTCCCCCACTATTGGAAACATCCTTTCCACATTTACTCTGTCTTGGGCTTTCAACATGTAAAAGATTTCAATATGGACCCTCCCCCCCACCATCCTTCTAAATTTCAGAGAGTACAGACCCAGAACCATCACACGTTCCTCGTATGATAACCTTTTCATTCCCGGAATCATCCTTGTGAACCTCCTCTGAACCCTCTGCAATGCCAGCACATCTTTTCTAAGATGAAGAGCCTAAAACTGTTCACAATACTCAAGGTGAGGCTTCACCAGTGCCTTACAAAGCCTCAGCATCACATCCCTCCTCTTGTATTCTAGATCTCTTGAAATGAACGTTAGCATTGCATTTGCTTTCCTCACCACTGACTCAACCTGTAAGTTAACCTTCAGGGTGTTCTCCACAAGGACTCTCAAGTCACTTTGCTTCTCAGTTTTTTGGATTTCCTCTCTGTTTAGAAAACAGTCTGCATATTTAATTCTACTACAAAAGTGCATGATCATGCATTTTCCAACATTGTATTTCATTTGCCGCTTTCTTGCCCATTCTTCTAATTTGTCTAAGTCCTTATGCAGTCTTCCTGTTTCCTCAACACTACCTGCCTTCCACCAATCTTCATATCATCTGCAAACTTGGCAACAAAGCCATCTATTCCATCATCTAAATCATTGAAATACACCATAAAAAGAAATGATCCAAACACCGACCCCTGCGGAACACCACCAGTCAGTGGCTGCCAACCAAAAAAGGGATTCTTTTATTCCCACTTGCTGCCTTCAACCAATCAGCCAATGCTCTAACCTTTGTGTCATCAGCAAATTTACTAACCTATCCCTCCACTTTTTCATCCAGGTCATTTATAAAAATCACGAAGAGTAGGGGTCCTAGAACAGATCCCTGAGGCACACCACTGGTGACCGACCTCCATGCAGAATATGACCCGTCTACAACCGCTCTTTGCCCTCTGTGGGCAAGCCAGTTCCTGATCCACAAAGCAATGTTCCCTTGGATCCTATGCCTCCTTACTTTCTCAATAAGCCTTACATAGGATACCTTGTCAAATGCCTTGCTGAAACCCATATACACTACATCTACTGCTGTACCTTCATCAATGTGTTTAGTCACATCCTCAAAAATTCAATCAGGCTCGCAAGGCACAACCTGCCTTTCACAAAGCCATGCTGACTATTCCTAATCATATTGTGCCTCTCCTAATGTTCATAAGTCCTGCCTCTCAGGTTTTTCCTCATCAATTTGTCAATCAGCTCTTTCGTCTTACTGATGTTGAGTGCAAGGTTATTGCTGCAACATCACTCCACTAGTTGGCATATCTCACTTCTGTATATCCTCTTGTCACCATCTGAGATTCTACCGACAATGGTTGTATCATCAGCAAATTTATAGATGGTATTTGAGCTATGCTTAGCCAGACAGTCATTGGTATGGAGAGAGTAGAGCAGTGGGCTAAGCACAGATCCCTGAGGTGCACCAGTGTTGATCGTCAGCGAGGAGGTGATATTATCACCAATCCGCACAGATTGTGGTCTTCCGTTTAGGAAGTTGTGAATCCAATTGCAGAGTGAGATAAAGAGGCCCAGATCTGTAACTTCTTAATCAGAATATGAAAGTAAGCTAGCCAGTAACATCAAAGAGGATACCAAAATTTTCTTCAGATACATAATCTGTAAAGCAGAGGCGAGAGTGGATATGAGACCACTGGAAAATGATGCTGGAGAGGTAGCAATGGGGGACAACAAAATGGCAGACAAAGTTTTAACTGTTGAAGGCATTAGCTGTATGGTGGAACTTCTAGGTATCAGGGGGCATGATGTGTGTGAAATTACCATACCTAGAAGAAAGGTTCTTGGGAAACTGAAAGGCCTGAAGATAGTAGGTCACCTGGAGCAGATGGTGTGCATTCCAGAGTTCTGAAAGAGGTGGCTGAAGAGATTGTGGAGATATTAGGAATCATCTTTCAAGAATCACTAGATTCTGGAATGGTTCCAGAAGACTAGAGAGAGACAGGAAATGAAACTAGGTCAGTTAGTCTGACCTCAGTGGTTGGGAAGATGTTAGAGTTGATCATTTATTATGAGGTCTCAGGCTACTTGGAGGCACATGATAAAATAGGCCACAGTCAGTATGGTTTCCTGAAGGGAAAATCTTGCCCGACAAATCTGTTGGAATTGTTAGAAGAAATAATAAGCAGGAATAGACAATGAAGAATTAGTGGATGTTGTGTACTTGGATTTTCAGAAGGTCTTTGATAAGTTGCCACACATGAGACTGTGTAACAAGCTATGAGCCCATGGTATTACAGAAAAGTTTCTAGCATGAATAAAGCAGTGGCAGATTGGAGGAGGCAAAAAGTCAAAATGAAGGGAACTTTTCTGGCTGGCTGCCAGTGACTAGTGATGTTCTATGGGAGCCTGTGTTTGGATCGATTCTTTTTAATTTACATGTCAATGATTTGGATGTTGGAATTGATGGTTTGTTGCAGATATGAAAATAGGTGAAATGGCAGGTAGCTTTGAGAAAGTAGAGAGGCTGTAGAAGGACAGACAGATTAGGAGAATGGACAAAGAAATGGCAGATGGAATACAGTGTATGGTTATGCATTTTAGTAGAAGAAATGGAAGGCATGACTATGAAAGACAATGGAGTGAAAATACAAAAAAACTGAGTTGCAAAAGGAATTGCAGGTTGAGTCTGTGGTGAGGAAGGCAAATGCGATGTTAGCATTCAGTTCAAGAGGACGAGAATATAAAAGCAAGGATGTAATGTTGAGACTTTATAACGCACTGGTGAGACCCCACTTGGAGAATTCAGAGCAGGTTTGGGCCCCTAGTCTTTGAAAGGATGTGCTGAAACTGGAGAGGGTTCAAAGGAGGTTCATGAAATTGATTCCAAGATTGAATGGCTTGTCATATGAAGAGCGTTTGGTAGCTCTGGGCCTGTATTCACTGGAATTCAGAAAAATGAGGATTGACCTCATTGAAACCTATCAAATGGTGAAAGGCCTTGATAGAGCGGATGTGGAGAGGATGTTTCCTATGTTGGGACAGTCTAAGACTGGAGGACACTGCCTCAGAATAGAGGGGCATCCTGTGAGAATGGGCATAAGGAGGAATTTCTTTAGCCAGAGACTGATGGATCTATGGAATTCTTTTCCACAGGCAGCTGTGCAGGCCAAGTCTTTATGTATATTTAAGGCAGAGATTGATAGATTATTGGTTGTTCAGGGCGTGGAGAGATATGGGGAGAAGTCGGGAGAATGAGAGAGGAAAATTTGATCAGCCATGATTAAATGGTGGAGCAGATGCAATGGGCCAAATGGCCTAATACTGCTCCTATAGCTTAAGGTCTTTTGAACAGAAAGAACTACAAAAAGTAATAGATATGGCCCAGTACCTCACAGGTAAAGCCCTCCTTGCAATTGAGCACATCTACGTGGAGCACTGTTGCAAGAAAACAGCATCCACCATCAGGGAACCTCACCACCCAGGCCATGCACTCTTCTCAATGTTGCCATCAGGAAGGAGGTACAGGAGCCTCAGGACTCTCACCACCAGGTTCAGGGACAGTTAATACCCCTCAACCATCAGGTTCTTGAATCAGTGGGGATAAGTTCACTCAGCTTCACTCACCCCATCGCTGAACTGTTCTCACTTGCTTCACCATTGAAACATCCCCGCAACCAATGGACTCACTTTCAAGGACTCTTCATCTCATGTTCTTGATATTTATTGCTTATTTAATTATCAATGTTTCTTTTTTATCTGTCCAGTTTGTTGTCTTTTGCACATTGGTTGTTTGTCCGTACTTCCATTGATTCTACTGTGTTTCTTGGATTTACTGTGATTGCTCATAGGAAAACTAATGTCAGGGTTGTATATGGTTATATATATATATGTCCCTTGATAATAAATTTACTTTGAACTTTGATTTAAAAAATATAATCCAAAGATTAGAAGAAGGCCTTTCAGGAGTAGACCATAAGATATAGGAGCAGAATTAGGCCATTTGGCCCATCTACTCCTCTCTGTCATTTCATTGTGCCTGATCCATTTACCTCTCAGCCCCACCATAAGACCATAAGAATAAGAGTAAAGTTGTATATTTTGTTTGTTCAAAGTGTATATCTCTCTTCTGTAAAACCACCGTTGATGCTAGGTTGATCATTAATTTTAAACGTTATTTTTAAAGAGTGGCTGTCGAAATAATGTGTCCATTGGTTGTGATCTTTGAAAATTGATCAGATTCTGAAAAATTTTGTGAATTAGCAAGCAGTAAATGAGCACTGCTATTCAGAGATGGAGGGATTGTGGAACAGTTAAGTGTAGGCTGATTAGCCTAATATCTGTCATTGGAAAAGTGCTTGAATCTAGTATCTACTTGACAAAATATTGGAGCTGTGTCTGATGCCATTAGTACAGTAGTTAAAGTGGAACCAGTTTTTGCAATGTGTTTAAATCTCCAAAAGGCATTTGACAAAATATCACAATAAAGGTCACTGTAAGATGGCTAGCCATTAGTTTGAAGGGGGATATTGGAAGTGGGATTGGTTGGATTACAGAAATAATGAAGTAGAGATAAATGAACCATTTGCAGGTTGATAAACTGTAACTATTCACAGATTAGTGCTGGGGCCAAAGCTGCTTAGAGGTTCTCATTTTCTTGACTGCAGGAACTGAACATGCTAACATTACAAAACAAATTGGAAAACTAAGTTGTGATGAGGAAACAGATTCTATAAAAGGATATGAGAATAGTCAATTGAGTGGGAAAACAATCCAGGTGGAGTATAATATAGGGATCTGAAGTTACCCACTTTGTAAGAAGGATAGACATATTGTAGGAGCAATAACTTTATGTATATAGTACCTTTCATACATTAAGGTGCTTTACATAGATTGTAAAGAGAAATCAATAGAGGCATAATAATACGAGACAAGATTAAAAATCATATGTAAAACAATCATTATATAGAATAAAATGTACTTGAATATACCAAATTATATGAATGTAGCACAGTAAATAAATTGTGAGATGTTGTTGCTCTAAATCATTAATTCTGAGGTGTATATATTTCAATGCTAGGAGTATTGCGGGAAAGGCGGATGAGTTGAAGGCATGGATTGACACGTGGAATTATGACGTTATAGCAATTAGTGAAACTTGGCTACAGGAGGGGCAGGACTGGCAGCTTAATATTCCAGGGTTCCGATGTTTCAGATGTGATCGAGGCAGAGGAATGAAAGGTGGGGGAAGGCATTGCTTGTTAGGGAAAATATTACAGCAGTGCTCAGGCAGGACAGATTAGAGGGCTTGTCTACTGAGTCCTTATGGGTGGAGCTGAGAAACAGGAAAGGTATGGCCACATTAGTGGGATTGTATTACAGACCACCCAATTGGAAGAGCAAATCTGCAGAGAGATAGCAGGCAACTGCAGGAAACATAAAGTTCTGGTGGTAGGGGATTTTAATTTTCCATATATTGATTGGGACTCCCATACTGTTAGGGGTCTAGATGGTTTAGAGTTTGTAAAATGTGTTCAGGAAAGTTTTCTAAATCAATATATAGAGGGACCAACTAGAGGGGATGCAATATTGGATCTCCTGTTAGGAAACGAGTTAGGACAAGTGACGGAAGTCTGTGTAGAGGAGCACTTTGATTCCAGTGATCATAACGCCATTAGTTTCAACTTGATCATGGACAAGGATAGATCTGGTCCTAGGGTTGAGGTTCTGTACTGGAAGTAGGCCAAATTTGAAGAAATGAGAAAGGATCTAAAAAGTGTGGATTGGGACAGGTTGTTCCCTGGCAAAGATGTGATTGGTAGGTGGGAAGCCTTCAAAGGAGAAATTTTGAGAGTGCAGAGTTTGTATGTTCCTGTCAGGATTAAAGGCAAAGTGAATAGGAATAAGGAACCTTGGTTCTCAAGGGATATTGCAACTCTGATAAAGAAGAAGAGGGAGTTGTATGACATGTATAGGAAACAGGGAGTAAATAAGGTGCTTGAGGAGTATAAGAAGTACAAGAAAATACTTAAGAAAGAAATCAGGAGAGCTAAAAGAGGACATGAGGTTGCCTTGGCAGTCAAAGTGAAGGATAATCCAAAGAGCTTTTACAGGTATATTAAGAGCAAAAGGATTGTAAGGGATAAAATTGGTCCTCTTGAAGATCAGAGTGGTCAGCTATGTGCGGAACCAAAGGAAGTGGGGGAGATCTTAAATAGGTTTTTTGCGTCTGTATTTACTAAGGAAACTGGCATGAAGTCTATGGAATTAAGGGAATCAAGTATTGAGATCATGGAAACTGTACAGATTGGAAAGGAGGTGGTGCTTGCTGTCTTGAGGAAAATTAAAGTGGATAAATCCCCGGGACCTGACAGGGTGTTCCCTCGGACCTTGAAGGAGACCAGTGTTGAAATTGGAGTTTTTCGAGGAGGTTACCAGGAAAGTGGATGAAGGGAAGGCAGTGGATATTGTCTACATGGACTTCAGTAAGGCCTTTGACAAGGTCCCGCATGGGAGGTTAGTTAGGAAAATTCAGTCGCTAGGTATACATGGAGAGGTGGTAAATTGGATTAGACATTGGCTCGATGGAAGAAGCCAAAGAGTGGTAGTAGAGAATTGCTTCTCTGAGTGGAGGCCTGTGACTAGTGGTGTGCCACAGGGATCAGTGCTGGGTCCATTGTTATTTGTCATGTATATCAATGATCTGGATGATAATGTGGTAAATTGGATCAGCAAATTTGCTGATGATACAAAGATTGGAGGTGTAGTAGACAGTGAGGAAGGTTTTCAGAGCTTGCAGAGGGACTTGGACCAGCTGGAAAAATGGGCTGAAAAATGGCAGATGGAGTTTAATACAGACAAGTGTGAGATATTGCATGTTGGAAGGACAAACCAAGGTAGAATATACAGGGTTAATGGTAAGGCACTGAGGAGTGCAGTGGAACGGAGGGATCTGGGAATACAGATACAAAATTCCCTAAAAGTGGCGTCACAGGTAGATAGGGTCGTAAAGAGAGCTTTTGGTACATTGGCCTTTATTAATCAAAGTATTGGAATATTATGATGAGGTTGTAAAAGGCATTGGTGAGGCCGAATCTGGAGTATTGTGTTCAGTTTTGGTCACCAAATTACAGGAAGGATATAAATAAGGTTGAAAGAGTGCAGAGAAGGTTTGCAAGGATGTTGCTGGGACTTGAGAAACTCAGTTACAGAGAAAGGTTGAATAGGTTAGGACTTTATTCCCTGGAGCGTAGAAGAATGAGGGGAGATTTGATAGAGGTATATAAAATTATGTTGGGTATAGATAGAGTGAATGCAAGCAGGCCTTTTCCACTGAGGCAAGGGGAGAAAAAAAACCAGAGGACATGGGTTAAGGGTGAGGGGGGAAAAGTTTAAAGGGAATATTAGGGGGGGCTTCTTCACACAGAGAGTGGTGGGAGTATGGAATGAGCTGCCAGATGAAGTAGTAAATGCGGGTTCTTTTTTAACATTTAAGAGTAAATTGGACAGATACATGGATGGGAGGTGTATGGAGGGATATGGTCCGTGTGCAGGTCAGTGGGACTAAGCAGAAAATGGTTCAGTAAAGCCAAGAGGGGCCAAAAGGCCTGTTTCTGTGCTGTAGTTTCTATGATTTCTATAGTTTCATGTTATGAAAGAAACAGTTGGTCGGTGTACATCTAGTGATAAAGACATCAAGTAGAATGTTGAACTTTATTGTAAGAGTAATGGAATACAAATGTAGAAATCTTGATCCAACTCTACAGGGCTGTGAGGCCACATTTAGTGAATTGCATACAATACTCTTCAAAGCAGCCAGTGTTAGAGTAGCTTCTGAATGAGGGAAAATTGAATAGATTGACCCTATACTTTCTGTAGCTGAGAAGAATAAGAGATGAGTAAATCTGAGGGTGTTTGAAGGGTAGATACCATGGGGAGAATCCAGAACCAGATGTAGCAATCACAGATTACGGGGTTGGCAATTTATAACTGAGGTGGAGAAGAATCTCTTCAGGGAGTAGAGAGTCTTCACAATTCTGTACTCCAGAGAACTACAAATGCATTATTAATGTTCAAAATTGAAATAGACCTTTTAAACCTGTAAGGGGATTAAGTGCTATGGGTTTTGGGAAGGGTTACAAGGTCTGAGTTTATCCATAATCTTACTTTGTAAGGGAACAGGTTTAAGAGTTCATTATCTATTTCTCATTTTTGTTCTTAGAACTACATAGATTTATGTTAAAGTATTAGCTGAGCAGAAGGGACAAGTTCAGTATATGTGAAACAGCTCCTGTCTTATAAAAGGCAAGGCTAAATGGATAATTTGTTGTTCCTATCTTCCTGTATATTTATTAGTAAATCTGCTCTATTGGAGGTCATGCACTGCCCTGCAGATTTCAGAAATAATTTACACACGTCACTTTACATGTAATTTGAGTCTAAATACTGCAGGATTCAGTAGGACAGAATTCTTAATTCATTATCATTGGGGTTAGTGCTGGTTGCTATTGAGTAAGATAGGTTAAGAACAAATGCTAATCCAAGTTTACTCTTTGGATTTCTCTGAATTTCAGTCTGATTTTAGCGCAACAATGATTAGATGGGAAAAGCCTTCAATGTAGATTTTATGTTAGATATATGACCAAAAGCCATATGAGCAGAATTAGGCCATTTGGCCCGTCGAGTTTGCTCCACCATTTCATTTCCCTCTCAACCCCATTCTCCTGCCTTCTCCCTGTAACTTTTCACACCTTGACCTATCAAGAATCTATCAACCTCCGCCACAAATACGCCAAATATCTTAGCCTCCACAGTCGCCTGTGGCAATGAATACCACAGATTCACCACCCTCTGGCTAATGAAATTCCTCCTCATCACCATTCTAAATAGATGTACTTCTATTCTGAGATTGTGCCTTCTGGTCCTAAACTTCCACACTGTAGGAAATATCCTCTGCATATCCACTCTATCTAGGCCTTTCAACATTTCATAGGTCTCAATGAGGCCATCTCTCATTTTTCTAAATTCCAGTGAGTACAGCCCCAGAGCCATTAAACTTTCCTCATACGATAAGGTTTTCAATCCTGGAATCATTTTTGTTAACCTTTTTTGAACCTTGTCCAATGTCAGCACATTGTTTCTTAGATAAGGGCCCAAAACTGCTCACAATACTCCAAGTGAGGTCTCACCAGTGCCTTAAAACCTCCATATTACATACTTGCTTTTATATTCTAGACTTCTTGAAATGAATGCTAACATTGCACTTGCCTTCATCACCACTGACTTAGCCTGCAAGTTAACATTTAGGGCATCCTGCATAAGTAGTCCCAAGTCCTTTTGAATTCGGATTTTTGAATTTTCTTCCCGTTTAGAAAATAGTCTATGCTTTTATTCCTTCTACCAATGTGTGTGACCAAACGCTTCCTGACACTGTATTCTTTGCAAAGAGGTTTCCCAATCTCCTTTGGGTCAAACTGATATACAGGAGGGAGATCAGTGGGGAGGGAAGAATGGACAAGGGAGTCGCATAGGGAGCGATCCCTGTGGAAAGCAGAATGTGGGGGGAGGGAAAGATGTGTTTGGTGGAATCCTGTTGGAGTTGGCAGAAGTTTTGTAGGAATATGTGCTGGACGTGGAGGCTGGTGGGGTGGTAGGTGAGGACAAGAGGAAACCTATCCCTGGTAGGGTGGCGGGTGGATGGGGTAAGAGCAGATGTGTGGGAAATGGAAGAGATGTGGTTGAGGGCAACATTGACGGCGGAAGAAAGGAAGCCCCTTTAGTTGAAAAAGGAGGACACCTCCTTCGTTCTCGAATGAAAAGCCTCATCCTGGAAGCATATGCAGTGGAGCCAGAGGAATTGAAGGAAGGGGATGGCATTTTTACAAGTAATAGGGTGGGGAGAGGTACATCCAGGTAGCTGTGAAAGTCTGTGGGGTTATAATAGACATCAGTAGAAAAGCTGTCTCCAGTGAGATTGAGAAAGAGGAGGGAGGTTTCAGAATTGGCCAGGTGAATTTGAGGGTGGGGTGGAAGTTGGAGGCAAAGTTGATGATGCCATCGAGTTACGCAGATTGCAGGAAGCAGCACCAATGCAGACATCGATGTAGCGAAGGAGAAGTACGGGACGGACACCAACGTAGGCTTGAAACATAGGCTGTTTCAAGACATAATTGTAGCCAACAAAAAGGCAGAGATAGCTGACACCCGTGTGACTGTCCATGGCTACACCTTTTGTTTGAAGGAAATGGGAGGAGCCAAAGGAGAAATTATATATAGCGAGGACAAGTTCCAGTAGACGGCGAGTTGGGGTGGGTGGGAACTGGTTGGGACTCGTGTCCAGAAAGAAATGGAAAACTTTGAGGCCTTCCTGGTGGGGGATGGAGCTGAGTAGGGACTGGACATCAATAGTGAAAATAAGATGATGGGGGCCAGGGAACCTGAAATCATTGAAAAGATCCAGTGTGTGAAGTGTCATGGATGTAGGTAGGAAGGGACTGAACTAGGGGGGGATAAAACAGAGTTGAGGTATGCAGATATGTGTTCAGTGGGGCAGGAACAGCTGAAACAATGGGTCTACCTGAACAAGCGGGTTTATAGATCTTGAGTAGGAGGTAGAAATGGAGGATGAGGAACTATGAGGATGGTGGCAGTGGATGGGAGATCCCCAGAGCTAATAAGGTCAGTGATGGTGTGGGAGACAATAGCCTGTTGCTCCTTAGTGGGATCTTGTTTGCGGGGTAAGTAGGAGGAGGTGTCTGAGAGTTGTTGCTGGGCCTCAGAAAGATTTCAAAGGTACATTTAATGTCAGAGAAATGTATCCAATATACATCCTGAAATATTTTTCTCTGCAGTCACCCACAAAAACTGAGAAGTGCCCCAAAAGAATGAATGACAGTTAAATGTTAGAACCCCTAAGCCCACCCCCCAGCTCCCCCGCAACGTGTAAGCAGCAGCAAAGCAACAATCCCCCCCTCCCCCACCAGCAAATAAATACATCGGCACCCACCACCGAGCATTCAGGCTTGCAGCAAAGCATCAATAAAGGCACAGACTCACAGTACCCCAAAGGCTGTTTGTTCACCCAGTATTCAGCATACCACAGGCTCTCTCTCTCCCTAATAAGGGAGAAAGAGGTGTCTCTGTTTCACTGTGAGAGGGAAAACATAACAACTCACTAATTTACGATGTTAAAAGTCCCATTGATTCGCTTTTTCTGAGCTCTGTGCCCAAAGAACTCAGGTTTCTGGGTACACAGCCAAAGATCTTCCATCTCCCACGACACCCTGGATTCCTGCAGAGACACCAACCTTCGGTCCCCCAATCTCCAGAGCCACGAGATCCCGGAACTCCGAAGGCAAGCTAAACTCTTAGGCTGCATCCTTGGCAAATTGCATAATGGCCAGTCATGAAACCCCGAGAGCGGGTCCTGTTCCCGCAAAGAACCGTAGTCAGCGTGTAACTCCAGGTCAGGGTCTTCAAAAGAACACTGAAAGGGAGAAATAGAGATATTAAAGATGGAAATAAAGCTGTTTCTGAAGATTCAAGCAAACGAGTTGCCGTTAGGCGCTGTTGTCTTCTCCTAAGCTCCTTCTCCTTGTAAAGGAGGTCAGTCCACCAGACTGCTACAGCACCCTCTTGATCTGCGGGTTTGATGGTGAGGTTAGGATTAATGCGGCGGGAGGGAAGAACAGAGCATTCGGAAGGGCTAGAAAAGGCACTCTTTATTCCCACTCTGCCTCCTGCCAATCAGCCAATGCTCTATCCATGCCTGTATCTTTCCTGTAATAAAATGGGCTCTTATTTTGCTAAGCAGCTTTAAGTGTAGCACCTTGTCAAAGGCCTTCTGAGGATCTACCAATTCTCCATTGTCTATCCTCCTTGTTACTTCCTCAAAGAATTCCAACAAATTTGTCAGGCAGGGTTTTCCCTTAAGGAAACCATGTTGTGTTTGGTCTATTTTATCATGTGCCTACAATACTCCAAAACCACATCCTTAACAATCTACTCCAACGTCTTCCCAACTACTGAGGTCAGGAAAACTGGCCCATAACCTCCTTTCTTCTGCCTCCTTCCCTTCTTGAAGAGTGGAGTGACATTTGCGATTGTCCAGTCTGCTGGAACCATGCCAGAATCTAGTGATTCATGAAAGATCTTTACTAATGCTTCCACAATCTCTTAAGTTATCTCTTTAGAACCCTTGGGTGTAGTCCATCTTGTCCAGGTGACTTATTTACCTTCAGACCTTTTAGCTTTCCAACCACGTTCTCCTTGGTAATAGCAACTGCACTCACTTCTGACCCTGACACTCAAACTCTGGCATACTGCTATTGTCTTCCACAGTGAAGAGTGATGCAACATACATATACATTTTGTCCTCTATTTCCTTCCTTGTCCCCCATTGCTACCCCTTCAGCATCATTTTTCAGCCATCTGATATCTACTCTTGCCTGTCTTTTACTCTTTATATCCCTGAGAAAGCTTCCTCTGTGTTCTTTGATATTATTGGCCAGCTTCATATTTCATCATTTCCCTCCTTATAGCTTTCTTAGTTGCCTTCTGTTGGTTTTTAAAAGCTTTTCAATTGTCTGACTTCCCACTAATGTTTGCTCTATTATATACCCTCTCTTTTGCTTTTATGTTGCTTTGACTTCCTTTGTCAGACATGGTTGAGTTATCCTAACTTATAGAATACTTCTTCCTTGGGATGTATCTGCACTTCCTGAATTGCTCCCAGAAACTCCAACCAATGCTGCTCTGACATCATCCATGCCAATGCCACTTCCAATGAACTTTGGTCAACTCCTCTCCCATGCCTCTGTAATTCTCTTGACTCCACTTTAATACTGATACATTTGATATTAGCTTCTCCCTCTCAAATTATGGGGTGAATTCTATCATATTGTGATCACTGTCTCATAAGGGTCCTTTAGTGGAAAGTTAAAGGATAGGGAAGCTTTTAAAAACTAACAAAAGGCAACTAAAAGTCATCAAGAAGGTAAAGATGAAATATGAAAGTAAACTAGCCAATGATAAAGAGGTTACCAAAAGTTTCTTCATACACATAAAATGTAAAAGAGAAGAGAATGGATATTGGACCACAAGAAAATGATACTGGAGAGGTAGTAAAATGGGACAACGAAACAGCTGACAAACGGCGTAAGAATTTTGCATCAGTCTTCACTGTGGAAGACACCAGCAGTATTGTGCAGTTCCAGGAGTTGGGGTCATGAAGTGTGTGAAGTTACCATTACTAGAGAGAGCATTCTTAGGAAACTGAAAGGTCTGAAGGTAGATAAGTCACTGGTCCAGATGGTGTAGAGGCCAGGGTTCTGGATGTGGTGGCTGAAGAGATTGTGGAGGCATTAGTAATGATCTTACAAGTTTCTGGAATGGTTCCAGAAGAATGAGAATTTCAAATGTCACTCCACTCTTCAAGAAGGGAGAGAGGCAGAAGAGAGGAAACTATGTGCCAGTTAGTCTGACCTCAGCGGTTGGGAAGATGTTGGAGTTGATTATTAAGCATGAGGTCTCAGGATACTTGGAGGCAGATGATAAAATAGGCCGTAGTCAGCATGGTTTCCTCAAGGGAAAATTTTGCCTGACATATCTATTGTATTCTTTGAAGAAGTTAACAAGTAGGATAGACAAAGGAGAATTGGTTGATGTTGTGTACTTGGATTTTTAGAAGGCCTTTGACAAGGTGCCACACATGAGTCTGCTTCACAAGCTGAACCCATGGTATTGCAGAAAAAGTTCTAACAGTGGCTGATTGGCAGGGGGCACAGAGTGGGAATAAAGGGAGCCTTTTCTGGTTGGCTGCCTGTGAATAGTGATGTTCCACAGGGGTCTGTGTTGTGTGTTGTGACCAGTTCTTTTTATGTTATACATCAATGGTTTGGATAATGGAATTGATGGTTCTGTTGCAAATTTTGCAGATGATATGAAGATAGGTGAGGGAACAGGTGTTTTTGAGGAAGTAGAGAGGCTACAGAAAGTCTTAAACAGTTTAGGAGGATGGGCAAAGAAGTGGCAGTTGGAATACAGTGACAGGAAGTATATGGTCATGGACCTTGGTAGAAGAAATGAAAGGGTAGTATTGTCTAAATAGAGGGAAAATACAAAAAACTGAGGTGCAAAGAGACTTGAGAGTCTTTGTGATGGATTCCAAAAATGTTAATTTACAGATTTAGTCTGTGGTGAGAAAGGCAAATGCAATGTTCGCAGTCATTTCAAGAGGACTGGAATATAAAAGCAGAGATGTAATATTGAGACTTTATAAAGTACCGATGAGGCCTCACCTGGAGTATTTTGAGCAGATTTGGGCCCCTTATTGTAGAAAGGATGTGCTGAAACTGGAGGGTGTTCAAAGGAGGTTCACGGAATTGATTCCAGGATTGAATGGCATGGCATGTCAAGAGTGTTTGATGGCTCTGGGCCTGTATTCACTAGAATTCAAAAAAATGAGGGGTGAAGTCATTGAAATCTATTGAATGGTGAAAGGCCTTGATAGAGTGGATATGGAGGGAACGTTTCTTATGGTAGGAGAGTCTAAGACCAGAGCACAGAGTCTCAGAATAGAGGGGTATCCTTTTAGAATGGAGATGAGGTATTTCTTTAGTCAGAGAGTGGTGAATCTGTGGAATTTGTTGCCACAGGCATCTGTGGAGGCCAAGTGTTTATGTATTTTAAGGTAGAGGTTAATAGGTACTTAATTGGTCAGGGCATGAAGGGATAAAGGAAGAAGGCAGGACATTTTGGGGCTGAGAGGAAAATTTGATAAGCCATGATGAAATGGTGGAGTAGACTCAATGGCTCTTTTGGTCTTATTCTGTACACTGTGTGCATTCAATCATAACACCTTCTGTCCTATGTTCATTACCCTTTCCGATTTTGTCTCCCTGTTACACTGCAACTCATCTCACTGACTACAATTTTGACCTAACATCTGCTTGTCCTTCCTGATGGTCTCATTACACATTGTCTCTGTTTGTATGCCATATGCCCCATCCTCAGCTCTGTCGTTCAGTTTTCCATTCCCTTGCCAAGTTAGGGTAAACCCTCCCCAACAATTTGAGTAAAACAGCCCACAAGGATTTTGGTGGTCCTGAGGTTAAGGTGTAACCTGTCCCTTTTGTACAGATTATACTTCCCCCAGAAGAGATCCCAGTGATTCATAAACCTGAGCCCCTAATGCCTGTACCAGTTTCTCAGTTACACATTAATTTGCCAAGCCATCCAATTCTTATCCTCACTGGCGCATGACATATGCAGCAATCCGAAGATTATTTTCAGTAGGTCCTGGTTTTCAGCTTTCTACCTAGCTCCCTAAATTCTCTCTTCAGGACCCCCGTCCCACCTTTTCCTACCTATGTCATTGGTGCTATAGTCATAGCCGAAGGGTGGTAGTGGGGACGAGCTCCCACTGCAAAACAAATGCTCTTCATGGCGTGTGTCTCAAACTGCCTCTGACAACCAAGTCCAACTCCTGTCCTTCACGTGTGGCATCGTTCTTACGCCTGGCGGAGCTGTTCTCACTGACAGAAGGGGCAAAGGCGGACCACTGGCGCCTTAAAACCAGTTGCTCCGGGCAGATGGGGCTCGTTAGCCATGGATGGTAGCTCATCTAAGAGAGGGAAAACTCCGATTTCAAACCTCCGCTGCTTTGCGGCTATACCCGCTCATGGGAAAGGTTTTGGGAGTAAACCCTGAGGAAAAATCCAGAGTTGGAGTACCGAAGGCAGCTGACTGCTGTACCCAGCACCGGCACGGCAACTCCTGCGATGCTGATGGCACCAAACCATACTGATGTTCGTCGTTCCTTTGGACCTGTCATCAGCATGGGGGGGGGGTCCCACTGCATGGGCCACAGATGGATCTCCATATCAACTCTGCTCTGGCTTGTGCCCTGGAGAGGCCACTCCAGCTTCGCTTTATAGCGCGGACAAACACGGGATGTAACTATGAAAATGGACAAGGGAAAGCCAGTGGATGTAGTGTACCTGGACTTTCAGAAAGCCTTTGATAAAGTCCCACATAGGAGATTAGCGGGCAAAATTAGGGCACATGGTATTGGGGTCAGAGTACTGACATGGATTGAAAATTGGCTGGCTGACAGGAAACAGAGAGTAGTGATTAACGGGTCCCTTTCGGAATGGCAGGTGTTGACCAGTGGGATACCGCAGGGTTCAGTGCTGGGACCGCAGCTGTTTACAATATTTAGATGAAGGGATTAAAAGTAACATTACCAAATTTGCAGATGACACAAAACTGGGTGGCAGTGTGAAATGTGAGGAGGATGTTATGAGAATGCAGGGTGACTTGGACAGGCTGGGTGAGTGGGCAGATGCATGGCAGATGCAATTTAATGTGGATAAATGTGAGGTTATCCACTTTGGTGGTAAGAACAGGAAGGCAGATTATTATCTAAATGGAGTCAAGTTAGGAAAAGGGGAAGTACAACAAGATCTAGGTGTTCTTGTACATCAGTCACTGAAAGCAAGCATGCAGTGAAGAAAGCTAATGGCATGTTGGCCTTCATAACAAGGGGAATTGAGTATAGGAGCAAAGAGGTCCTTCTGCAGCTGTACAGGGCCCTGGTGAGACCACACCTGGAGTACTCTGTGCAGTTTTGGTCTCCAAATTTGAGGAAGGACATTCTTGCTATTGAGGGAGTACAGCGTAGGTTCACAAGGTTAATTCCCGGGATGGCGGAACTGTCATATGTCGAAAGATTGGAGCGACTGGGCTAGTATACATTGGAATTTAGAAGGATAAGAGGGGATCTGATTGAAACATATAAGATTATTAAGGGATTGGACATGCTGGAGGCAGGAACCATGTTCCCACTGATAGGTGAGTCCAAAACCAGAGGCCACAGTTTAAGAATAAGGGGTAGGCCATTTAGAATGGAGTTGAGGAAAAACTTTTTCACCCAGAGAGTGGTGGATATGTGGAATGCTCTGCCCTAGAAGGCAGTGGAGGCCAAGTCTCTGGATGTTTTCAAGAAAGAGATGGATAGAGCTCTTAAAGATAGCAGAATCAAAGGTAATGGGGATAAGGCAGGAACTGGATACTGATTGTGGATGATCAGCCATGATCACAGTGAATGGTGGTGCTGGCTCGAAGGGCCAAATGGCCTACTCCTGCACCTATTGTCTATTGGGAAGCAGCAGTTACTGGTTATGAGTCATAATGCTTGATTGGCGTAGAGCATGGTGCCAGGGGTTGCTTCCGACGGTGGGAGAGACCACCATGTTTCGCTGAACAGCTACCGCCCGTCTCAAGCAGGGCAGCCCCAGCCGATAAGGTGCTGTCCCACCACAGTCAGTCTTCCTCATTGGGTGCATGGCGATAGTGGATTATTCCACCAAGAGCTGACTGCAACTACTGCAGCAGACAAAAAAGAAAGCAAATCGAATAAGCAACACGCACAACACACTGGAGGAACTCAGCAGGTCGGGCAGCATCCGTGGAAACGATCAGTCAATGTTTCGGGCCGAGACCCTTCATTGGGACTGAAGAGGGAGGGGGCAGAGGCCCTATAAAGAAGGTGGGGTGAGGGTGGGAAGGAGAAGGCTGGTAGGTGCCAGGTGAAAAACCAGTAAGGAGAAAGATCAAGGGGTGGGGGAGGGGAAGCAGGGAGGGGATAGGCAGGAAAGGTGAAGGAGGAATAGGGGAAAGCACAATGGGTAGTAGAAGGAGGCAGAACCATGAGGGAGGTGATAGGCAGCTGGAGGAGGGGGCAGAGTGAAACTGGGATGGGGGAAGGGAGGGGGAGGGAATTACTGGAAGTTGGAGAATTCATTGTTCATGCCAGGGGGCTGGCGACTACCCAGACGGTATATGAGGTGTTGCTCCTCCAACCTGAGTTTAACCTCATCATGGCAGTAGAGGAGGCCGTGTATGGACATAACCGAATGGGAATGTGAAGCAGAGTTGAAGTGGGTGGCAACTGGGAGATCCTGTCTGTTGTGGTGGAGAGAGCAGAGGTGCACCACAAAGCGGTCCCCCAATCTGCGTCGGGTTTCACCGATGTAGAGGAGGCCGCACCAGGAGCACTGGATGCAATAGATGACCCCAACAGACTCACAGGTGAAGTGTTGCCTCACCTGGAAGGACTGTTTGGGGCCCTGAATGGTGGCAAGAGAGGAGGTGTAGGGACAGGTGTAGCACTTACACTTACAGGGATAAGTGCCGGGTGGGAGATCCGTGGGGAGGGATGGGTGGACCAGGGAGTCGCGGAGGGAACGATCCCTGAGGAAAGGGGTGGAGAGGGAAAGATGAGCTTGGTGGTGGGATCCTGTTGAAGGTGGCGGAAGTTGCGGAAGATAATGTGCTGGATCCGGAGGCTAGTGGGGTGGTAGGTGAGGACAAGGGGAACTCTGTCCCTGTTGTGGTGGCGGGAGGATGGGGTGAGGGCCAAAGTGCGGGAGATGGAGGAGATGCGGGTGAGGGCATCATTGATGATGGCAGAAGGGAAACCATGATCCTTAAAGAAAGAGGACATTTGAGATGTCCGGGAACGGAAAGCCTCATCCTGGGAGCAGATGTGGTGGAGACGGAGGAACTGAGAATAGGGAATGGCATTTTTGCATGTGGCAAGGTGGGAAGAGGTATAGTTGAGGTAGTTATGAGAGTAAATGGGCTTATAGAAGATGTCAGTGGACAGTCTGTCTCCAGCGATGGAGACCGAGATCGAGATCGAGAAAAGGGGGAGAGGAGTCCGAGATAGACCAAGTGAATTTGAGGGCTGGGTGGAAGTTTGAAGTAAAGTCGATGAAACTGATGAGCTCAGCATGGGTGCAGGAAGCAGCACCAATGTAGTCGTCAATGTACCGAAGGAAAAGTTGGGGAGCAGTACCAGTATAGGTACTCACTCGCTCCAGCGGGCAAATCGAATAAGACAACACCCCTCAAGTTGGGATGTTGGAATGTCCACACAGTGATGACTGGACTTGACCAAAACCTCAAGGATATTGAAGATGCACAAAAAACAGTGGTCATTAACCATGAGCTACTAAGGCTCAAGGTAGATATAGCTACCCTACAAGAAGCATGTTTGGCAGATTCAGGTATACTGAAGAAAAGGGACTACACATTTTTCTGGCAGGGAAAGAACCAAGATGAGCCCCACGAGCATCTCCCCCTCCCCCTCCAGCTTTCAAATCCCTTACTCACTCTTCCTTCAGTTAGTCCTGACGAAGGGTCTCGGCCTGAAACGTCGACTGCACCTCTTCCTATAGATGCTGCCTGGCCTGCTGCGTTCACCAGCAACTTTGATGTATGTTGCTTGAATTTCCAGCATCTGCAGAATTCCTTTTGTTTGCCCACGAGCATGGAGTGGGTTTTGCCGTTAGGAACTCCTTGTTTCAAATGGTGGAGCCACCAGAAAATGGATCAGAGCGACTTATGACTCCGCCTACACACCAGTCATGGCCCAGTATCTCTCGTCACTGTGTATGCCCCTACCTTGAACTCCACCTCTGAGGCAAAAGACATGTTCTACGACAAATTAGAAGCTGTTGTCAGGAATATTCGCAGTGATGAGAATCTCGTTCTCCTTAGTGACTTCAGCGCCAGAGTGGGAGCCGATAATGATTCCTGGCTGTCGTGTCTTGGCCACTTCGGAATTGGCAAAATAAATGACAGTGGACAACGTCACCTGGAGTTCTGCTCCTATCATGGCCTATGTGTAACTAACTCCTACTTTCAGACGGAATTGCAGCACAAGGTCTCATGGCTACATCCACGGTCTAAACACTGGCACCAACTGGACATGATCATCACCAGGCGCTCTTTCATCAACTCTGTACTCATCAACCGCTCGTACCACAGTGCAGACTGCAATACGGAACATGCTTTAGTATGCTGCAAGATCAAACCACGTCCGAGGAAAATCCATCACTCCAAACAAACTGGAAAACCTCGCATCAACACAACAGAGATGAAACAGTCAGAAAAGTTTGACCAGTTTGCCAAGTCAGTACAGGGTGCTATGACTACCTCCTCGCAAGGAGATACTGCAACAGAACAATGGTCATACCTTCGCGACATCATCCACGAATCAGCACTCTCTATCTTTTGAAGATAGACCACAAAGAGCAGTGACTGGTTTGAGACAAAGTCCAACATCATGACTCCTGTCATCGAAGCCAAGCGTGCAGCTCTCACAGACTACAAGCGTTCACCATCCGACCAAACACACCAGGCACTTAGAGCTGCTAGAAGCAAAGTGCAACAGACTGCAAGGCAGTGCGCAAGTGAGTACTGGCTCCAGCTGAGTGAGGACATTCAGACAGCAGCTGTGACAGGCAACATCAGATCGAGGTGTGATGGTATCAAGAAGGCCCTTGGCCCATCGCAGAGCAAGACAGCACCCCTGAAGTCATCCAGCGGTGAAATAATCACCGATAAAAGCAAGCTTCGGAACGCTGGGTAGAACACTACTCTGAGCTCTACTCGTGGGAAAATGTTGTTGTTAGCTCAGCCATTGATGCCATCGATTGTCTACCAGTTATGGATGAACTCGACTCCGAACCAACCATTGAGGACCTCAGCAAGGCAATTGACAGTCTGGGCCCAGGGAAAGCTCCTGGCAATGATGGGATTCCTCCAGACCTGATCAAACACTGCAAGAGCTCACTCCTCCAACCTTTACACGAGGTCCTCCGTCAGTGCTGGAAGGAAGGAGCCGTACCACGGGATATGCATGACTCCAAAATTGTCACTTTGTACAAGAACGAGTGATAGGAGCGACTGCAACAACTACAGGGGTATCTCCCTCCTGAGTATCGTCGGCAAAGTCTTTGCTTGTGTAACTCTGGCACGTCTACAAACTCTGGCAGAATAGGTCTACCCTGAGTCCCAGTGTGGGTTTCGTGCAAGGAGATCAACTGTCAACATGATTTTCTCACTCCGTTAACTCCGGGAGAAGTGCAGGGAACAACAGAAACCCCGCTATGTCACTTTCATCGACTTGACCAAGGCATTCGACCTTGTCAGCAGGGATGGGCTCTTTCAGATTCTCCTCAAAACCGGTTGTCCTCCGAAACTCCAAAGTATCATCAAGTCATTCCATGACGACATGAGGGTTACTGTTCAGTACAATGGCAGCTCATAGAACCCTTCGCTATTCGTAGTGGAGTCAAACAAGGATGCATGTTGGCCCCAACATTATTCAGCATTTTCTTTCTGCTATTGAAGCACGCGTTTTGGACGTCGACAGAAGGCATCTACATGCACACCAGGTCAGATGGGTGGCTGTTCAACCCTGCGCGCCTGAGAGCAAGAACAAAGGTACGAAAGATATTAATAAGTGACATGCTCTTTTCCGATGACGCTGCTATAACCTCGCACACCAACCGCAACTACAAACTCTCATGGACCGCTTCTCTAAGGCATGCAAGGACTTCGGGCTTACCATCAGCTTAAAGAAAACAAATGTCCTTGCCCAGAACGTAGTGGAGACACCAGTCATTACCATCGACAATTACGATCTAGAAGTGGTCCATGAGTTCACATACTTGGGGTCGACCATTAGCAACGTTCTCTCCCTTGATGCTGAAATCAATAAGCGTATCGGCAAAGCAGCATTGATCCTTGCTATAAGAAATATGTTATAGCTCCTTCTGAGGAGTTATATAAACAAAGAACTGAACTTCAAATGGAACACAGTTTATTACTCTCGTCCTCGATTGTAAATCAATTAAAGAAAACAAGAAGTGAATTTTATGTACACAGTGACAAAATTGGTAAACTGTTGGCTAATCAATTGAAGTCTAAGTATGCTAAATCTCAAATTAATCAGATTTATAACCAAAATGATCGACTAATAGTTGATCATGTGGGGATTAATCAAACCTTCTGTGATTTTTACTCTTCCTTATATCAATCAGAGTCTCCTCGAGATTCTAAATATATGAATGATTTTTTAGATAATTTAGACTTCCCTGAGATTTCACAGGATATGGCTTCTATGTTAGATACTTCTATTACCATGGATGAGATTAAGAATGTTATTTTCTCTATGAATTTGGGGAAAGCTCCTGGCCCTGATGGGTTTACCGTAGAATTTTATAAATGCTTTGCTCCTTCATTAATCCCTTGGCTCTGTAGGGTTTTTGAGGCTTCATTGAAACTTGGTAAACTTCCTGAATCTTTTAATAGAGCGTCAATCTCTTTAATATTAAAGAAGGATAAAGATCCTGCTCAATGTGCATCTTATAGACCAATATCTTTATTAAATGTTGATTCTAAAGTTTTTTCTAAGTTATTAGCAAATAGATTAGAAAAAGTACTTCCCTCTATTATTTCGGAAGACCAAACGGGTTTTATTAAAGGTCGTTACTCTTTTTATAATATTCGTACACTGTTAGATATCGTTTATACTCCCTCACAAAATGTTCCTGAGTGTGTTATCTCTTTAGATGCCGAGAAAGCTTTTGATAGAGTAGAATGGCCTTATTTATTTAAGGTGCTTGAAAGGTTTAATTTCAGTTTGAAATTTATATCCTGGATTAAACTCTTATATTATTCTCCTGTGGCCTCGGTCCGTACTAACTCTTTAAGTTCACCTTTTTTCCCTCTTTTTCGAGGTACTCGACAAGGCTGTCCTCTTAGTCCTTTATTATTTGATATTGCATTAGAACCTCTTGCAATTGCCATTCGAGAATCTCCAAATATTACTGGGATAACTCGGGGCTTAAAGTCCCATAAATTATCACTCTATGCTGATGATTTACTTTTATATATTTCTAATCCTCAAAAATTCATCCCGGCTGTTTTAGAGTTATTAGCACAATTTGGTCTTTTTTCAGGTTATAAATTAAATCTTAGTAAGAGTGAACTCTTTCCGATTAATAAACAACTTCCCTTATATTATAAATTTCCATTTAAATTGATTAATAATTATTTTTCATATCTTGGGATTAAAATTACTTGTAAATACAAAGATTTATTTAAGACTAACTTTTTACCATTAATAGACCATATTATTCAACTTTCATCTAAATGGCTTCCTTTGTATTTAACTTTGATTGGTCGTATTAACGCAGTTAAGATGATTTTTTGCCAAAATTTTTATATATATTTCAGGCATTACCAATCTTTGTTCCAAAATCTTTTTTTGACAAAGTTGACTCTAAAATTTCTTCATTTATTTGGCAGAACAAAAACCCGAGACTGGGTAAAATACATTTGCAGAAAGCTAAGAGAGATGGAGGCTTAGCATTACCTAACTTTAGATTTTATTATTGGGCAATTAATATTCGACATATGAAATTTTGGTTACTGGACCAGGATATACAATCCATTCCTAAATGGGTAGTATTGGAATTACAATCTGTTCAGGGTTTTACACTTGGCTCCATCTTAGGTTCCTCTCTTCCTTTTGATTGGAAACGCCTTAAACAGGTGTCTAACCCGATAATTAAATATACCTTGCGTATTTGGTTTCAATTCAGAAAATTTTTTGATCTTAATCAATTTGGGTTAGTGATTCCTATATTAGGTAACATATTTTTTCCTCCCTCTTTTACGGATCGTGCTTTTCAAATTTGGAAGACTAAGGGTATTTCACGGTTTTTGGATTTATTTTTAGATGGTTCCCTTATGTCTTTTGAACAATTATCTAATAAATATAACTTATCAAGAATACATTTTTTTAGATATTTACAAGTTAGAAATTTTCTAAGTACTATACTTTCTTCCTTTCCAATGCTCCCTCCTACATACATTTTAGATACTATAATCAACCTTAATCCATGTCAGAAAGGTGCATCAGCTATGATTTATAATATTATTATGAAACTTAGGAAAGCTCCATTTGATAAGATTAGGGTAGATTGGGAACAGGAATTGGGGTTTACCATTTCTGTGGATGACTGGGGGCAGATTTTACAATTAGTCAATACTTCCTCTATCTGTGCTAAACATTCCCTAATTCAATTTAAAGTTGTTCATAGAGCACATATGTCCAAAGATAAGTTAGCGCGCTTTTATTCTCATATTAATCCTTTTTGTGATAGATGTCCGGGGCAGATAGCCTCTTTAACTCATATGTTTTGGTCTTGCCCTACTTTGGAAACTTTTTGGAGAGACATTTTTAATATTATCTCCAAGGTATTGAATATAGATATCTCTCCTCACCCTATTACTGCTATCTTTGGACTACCTAAAATTTCCAGTAATCTCTCCCCTTCAGCCCGTAGAATGATTGCATTTCTTACTTTAATGGCGAAAAGATGTATCTTACAACATTGGAAAGAGCTTAATGCTCCAACTACCTTTTTTTGGTTTTCTCAGACGATATTATGCTTGAACTTGGAGAAAATTAGAAGCAACCTTTATGACTCCTCTTTTAAATTTGAACAGATTTGGAGATCTTTTATTCAATATTTTCATTTAATGTAATATATACCCTTGTTTTTTTTCACTGTTTTTAATGGAGGTCGGGATTGAGGACGTGATTTTAAGTTTAACTCTGTTTGGTTTCAAGTTAGCCCATTGCTTTGCTTTGCTTTTAGTTAGTTGCACGGTGGGTTTTTTTTGGGGGTTTTTTTTTCTTTTTCTCTATTGATATATATATAAAATTAGTATATTATTATGTTACCTTGGTATATTATGTTTAAATTACATTGTAGTTTTTTTTTGTATTAATATCTTCTGTAATTTTATTATATTTTAACAATGTATTAGTGTCTATATGGCTTACCTTTTTGTATACTTACTTAATAAAAAGATTTAAAAAGAAAAGAAAGCATTGATCCTTGCTCAACTCTCCTCGTGGGTCTGGGAGAATCCGAAACTCGCTACAAAGACTAAGACTGCTCTGTACAGTGCATGCATTATCAGCACCCTCCTGTATGGTAGTGAGACTTGGACCATCTGCTCTAAGCAGGAGAGGAAACTCAATAGTTTTCACCTGCACAGTCTTCGCCGCATCCTCAGCATCACCTGGAGAGACAACGTCCCAAACTCTGAGGTCCTCTCCCGCGCTGGACTTCCCACAATGTTCATGCTGTTAAGACAACACAGACTGTGCTGGCTGGGCCACGTCCGTCGTATGAAGGATGGTAGACTGCCAAAGGACACCCTCTACGGAGAACTAGCAACAGGCAGGAGGAACGTTGGTAGACCCCAGCTTCGCTTCAAGGACCTCTGCAAGCGCAACATGAAAGCCTTAAAAATCAACACAGTGCTAGGAGGATACAGCAGATGACTGCAACAAATGGCGAGGTGCTCTTCAGCAAAACCTAGTGCAAGGCGAAAGAGTGATCCTGAGTCAGTTTGAGGAGTGGAGAGCACAGCAGACAGTGGACAACAATTCCATGACGTAACGCATGCAGCAACTGTGGCAGAGCCTGCTGTTCCAGGATCGGCCTCAATAGCCACAGTCGACGCTGCTCAACGAACCAGTGACTACCAGAGGTGCAGTACCCATGGTCGACCACGACTGACGGAGGTCACACACACACACACACACCTTTAGTGCCAATATGTACCAAGACATCTGGCTGCTCACCCTCCCCCCTTCAGAATCCCATGGACCCAATCTGAGACATCCTTGACCCTGGCACCTGGGAGGCAACTTACCATCCGGCTGTCTCTATCACGCCCACAGGATCTTGTCTCTGTTTCTCTTGCTCTGGATTCCCCTATCACTACTGCAGCCATCTTCTCTCCTCTTCCCTTCTGAGTTACTACACCAGACTCAGTGCCGAAGACCCAGTCCCTGTAGCTTCCCCCAATGATCAGCCCCTTAACACTATCCAAAGCAGCATACGTATTATTGAGGGGAATGGCCACAAGGACAATATTGTTCAACTCTTTGATCCCATGTAATATCAGATCATTGTTAGTTTGTAGAATAGAGTGAGTATTGCAGGACTACTGACTTGCAGTTTAAATCTCTTTTAAGACAATGTGTTTTTCCTGCATTCCCAAGTAGAAGGTTATTGTGATTTTGAGACAGTCAGAAGTGTGATATTCAACAATTTGCAAATTACAGTGAACTGTTCATTGTAACTTCTTTTGTAAGAAGTTGGAATTTGAGCTTATTTTTTTCCTCCATTTATAGTTTTGCTTGACTTATGAGCTCTTTATTGTACCTCACTCCAAACTGACACAAACACGAGGAATTCTGCAGATGCTGGAAATTCAAGCAACACACATCAAAGTTGCTGGTGAATGCAGCAGGCCAGGCAGCATCTCTAGGAAGAGGTACAGTCGACGTTTTGGGCCGAGACCCTTCGTCGGGACTAACTGAAGGAAGAGCTAATAAGAGATAGTAAAGAATCTCGTTAGCTCTTCCTTCAGTTAGTCCTGACGAAGGGTCTCGGCCCGAAACGTCGACTGTACCTCTTCCTAGAGGTGCTGCCTGGCCTGCTGCATTCACCAAACTGACACAATCCTTCTTTTGCATGTCAGTGCCGAATCCAAATACTGCAGCGGCTACAAGCTCTAGTAAACCTTTCAGTCTGCAAGGCTCAGAAAAAAAAAGTACTTGTTGATTATTTCAGATTGCTTGCAATTGATTTGGATCTTGAAGTCTTCATCTGTAGTGCAGTTTTAAAATCCTTTTGCTCTATTCCTTTCTTTGCTCAAACATAATGTGTTTCAAAGGCAAAGGTGTCAAATTTTATTACAAAAATGCAAATATTCTGTAAAGTAACATGAACTGTATTCTGATGGTCCATAAAATGTACAGGCATCGAAGCCCGATTTCAAAGTAAATTTTATTATCAAAATACATATATGTCACCATGTACAACCTTGAGATTCATCTTCTTTTTGGTATACACAGCAAATCTATAGAAAAATAATTATTAACAGAATCAATGAAAGACCGCCCAATTAGAGTGTTCAGCCAAAGTACAGAAGCAATAAACTGTGCAATGCAAGAAGAAGAAACAATAATAATAAATAAATAAGCAATAAATATCGAGAACATGAGATGAAGAGGTCCTTGAAAGTGAGATCATTGGTTGTGGGAAAGTTTCAATGATGGAGCAAGTGAGGTTGAGTGAAGGTATCCTTTTTGGTTGAAGAGTCTGATAGCTGAGGGCTAATAACTGTTCCTGAACCTAGTGGCGTGAGTCTTGAGGCTCCTGTACCTCCTTCCAGCAGGACCTGGGTGGTGGGGATCCCTGAAGATGGATGCTGCTTTTCATGTAGATGTGTTCAATAGTTGGGAGAGTTGAAGTTCCATTCAAAGGCATTGGTATTTTCATACCAGGCTATGATGCAGCCTGTCAATTTACTTTCTACTGCACATCTCTAGGTTTATCAGAGTTTTAGGTGTCATGCTGAGTCTCCACAAACTTCTAAGAAAATAGCTTTGTTTTCTTTGTAATTGCATTTACATGTTGCCCCGGATAGGTCGTCCAAAATAATAATACCTAGGAATTTAAAGCTGCTAACCCACTCCACCTCTGATCCTCCAATGAGATTTTTGGAGTTCTTACGGATATCTGGGAACAAGATGGCCCGGATGCATTTGTCAAATTTTTGAACTACAGTACGTTAACAGACTGGTAGAACTGGCACCCTACCTTGTGCTTTTTAAAAAAAGAATTTGTAGTACTGAGTAGTCAAAAGGAAGGAAATGTTTAAAGTACTAATGAAGAAACTATTGCTGATAGGATAATTTGATACCACTATTTGATGTTGAAGAAAGTCCCCTGAAGTCAAGTATGAAAATCTTTCTCTTTGCTAGGTCTTTAAAAGTCTGTTGTTAATGTGACAATGGAGAGGTCATATGATTTCATATAGCCAGTCATTAGTTAGGCACCCATTATCTTATGTGCACCTACGTTAATTTTCCTACAATTTGTTTAAATCTTCTGCAGTACAATAGGGCATGTTCTAGTAGAATAGCAGAATAGGGTCAAAGAGTTCAATGTCTAAACACAATCATGTACCTTTAATTAATCACATCAAGATGTTAATCTTTCTAAAACTAAACGTTATCATTTCATCTGTGTTATGATACAGGTAAATTAATTCTGGATGTTTGAAATCTAGAATTATACAGTAGAAATTCGTTTAGTTTTAGTCTTTTAATCTTTGTGTAGTGTGAAGTCTTTCACACCCATTCTTGGGCTTTATCAGAATTCTAATCAAAGTAAAATTTATTATCAGAGTACATTCATGTCACCACATACAACACTGAGATTCTTATTCTGTGGGCATACTTTACAAATCTATAGAATAGTAACTGTAAGCAGGACCAATGGACAGCAAACTGTGCAAATACAGATACAATTAAATAGCAACAAATAACAGCATAAAATAAGATAAATGAATCCTTAAATGAGTGTAGTTATCCCCTTTTGTTCAAAAGCCTGATGGTTGAGGGGTAGTAACTGTTCTGGAACCTGGTGATGCACTTGTACCTTCTACCTGATGGCAGCAACGAGAAACAGGCATCTATATACTACTGAAACTGTCATGCTCTGTCTGTCTGTTTGTGACCTCCAGTCAGCGCAAACACTACATTACAGCGGCACACTTTTTGGCTAAATCAAATTAAAATGCGCTAAATTACAGAATGCAGGCAAAGTTCAGGGTTATATATTTGTATAAAATTGCTTATTCACCAAAAATCAACAGGCTGGCTTTCACCCAAGAGCCGATCGGCCACCATGGTAATCGGGACGCGACAGTCCGACACATGCGCACAGCCAGCCTCAGCAGCGACACCTACTGGAGCAAAAGGGCAGGGCAGCTCTATTTCGAGGGCACAAAATACTCTGCAGATGCTGGGGTCAAAGCAACACTCACAACACGCTGGAGGAACTCAGCAGGTTGGGCAGCATCCGTGGAAAAGAACAGTCAATGTTTCGGCCAGAACCCTTCGTCAGGACTGAAGAGAGAGGGGGAAGAGACCCTATAAATAAGGTGGGGTGAGGGTGGGAAGGAGAAGGCTGGTAGGTGCCAGGTGAAAAACCAGTAAGGGGAAAGATAAAGGGGTGGCGGAGGGGAAGCCGGGAAGGGATAGGTAGGAGAGGGGAAGAAGGAATAGGGGAAAGCACAATGGGTAGTAGAAGGAGGCGGAACCATGAGGGAGGTGATAGGCAGCTGGGGGAGGGGGCAGAGTGAAACTGGGATGGGGAAGGGAGGGGGAGGGATTTTAAGGGGTCACATTCTGCTAATAAACTGAGGTTTACAAAGCAAAGCAATACCAATAGTATTCAGGAAAATTTAATGTTCATTCTGCTCATATCAGACTGCACTACCCTTCTCTCAAAGGGTGCCCCAACGGGTCAGCCCTTTGTCTAGTTTAATTTAGATTTGCTGAATGGATGGGAGGGTTTTACCCATGATGTACTGGGCCAAATCCATTAGCTTTTGTAGGATTTTCCACTCAGGCATTGGTGTCCCGTACAGGCTGTAATGCAGCCAGTCAGCATACTTTCTATAAAGTTATAGCTATAGTTTGTGCAGGAATGTTGAATCTAAGTTGTTAAAGGTGTAACATAGTTTTGGCAAATGGGAAAGCAGATTCAAATTTCATATCTACACAAGTAAAATCACTTTCATTGTATAAAAATTCAAATGTTTCTTTAATGAGAATCTGGCTCTTTACATCTAGTAAGCTTGCCGCACATCTGAGCAAAGAAATTTGTCGTTTTCTCCCAGGCACCAGAGAAGATTTGGGAAGTTCCTGTTTAGTTGAACCTGCAAAGTCCCCTTCAACAACTTGGGATTTGTTTACAAGATTTAAGTATATTCCACAGATTAGTCAAGCAAAGCCAAAGACCTTGGAGCAGAATTAGGCCATTTAGCCAATCGACTCTGTTCTGCCATTCCATTATAGCTGATTTATTATCCCTTTCAACCCCATTCTCCTGTCTTTTCCTTGTAACCTTTGATGCCCTGATATAATTTTCAGATCCTGGATATAATTAAAACTCTTAGCTAACATTCTAGTCTCTTTGCCCAACACTATGGTAAGACAAGATGGTGGAGATTGCCACGGTAGTGTAGCGGTTAGCGTGACGGTATTACAGCTCGGTATTGGAGTTCAAAGTTCAATTCTGGAGTCATCTGTAAGGAGGCTGTACGTCTTAACCATGGTATGTGTGGGTTTTTATAGCTTCTCCAATTTCCTCCCATAATCCAAAGACGTACTGGTTAGTAGGTTTATAAAATGTCCTGTGATTAGGCTGGGTTAAATCAGGGCTCGTTGGGCAGCACAACTCCGAAGGGCTGGAAAGGCCTGTTCTGCACTCCGTAATAAATAAAACGACAAACTCATATCAGAATGTTCAGTATTTGCTCTGCATCTTGCATATCTAATGCCTTCACATCGAATAAAGCTAAAGAAACATCATGCTAAATATTTACTGGTCACTCAACCCATGAGTCAATACATTGAATGCCTTTTCTGGATGGTATTGGGGAAATGAGTACAAAACTTGAAGAGCTGTGGAGTTAATCACTGTTATTGTTGGCCAAACTGTTGTTCATGGGCAATATAATGGACTGGCATGAAGTAGTGAGGCAATTAAAGGAAGCAAATGTCTGCTTGACTTATGTCACTGCTGCATCAGGAAGGAGGTGCAGGAGCCTCAGGACTCTCACCACCAGGTTCAGGAACAGTTATTACCACTCAACCATTAGGCTCTTGAATCAGTGGATAACTCCACTTGCCCCATCACTGAACTGTTCCTACAACCTATGGACTCACTTTCAAGGACTCTTCATTTCATGTTCTTGATATTTATTTCTTATTTATTTATTATTATTATTTCTTTTTCCTTTTGTATTTGCACATTGTTGTCTTTTGCACATTGATTATCTGCCCATCCTATTGAGTGCAGTCTTTCATTGATTCTGTTTTGGTTCTTGGATTTTCTGAGTGTGCCTGCAAGAAAATAAATCTCTGCCTCTATGTACCGTGTTAATAAATTTACTTTGAACTTTCATAAATCAATGGCTAGAAAGTCATGCAGAAAATTCCAGAACTTCTGAAATGTATGCCAGTTATAAGTCAGAGGCCCATATTAATGAGCCACTTTCAAAATTGCTCTTTTTACTTATAACATTGAATCCTGCTGACAACTTTTTTCTCACTTTGCAGAACAAATTTTACATTGAAACCAAACTTAACAGAGATTTGAGAGATGACCTCATAAAATTGTTTACAGAACAGGTTGCAGAAAAGCATGTTCCTACCTTAATGCGTAAGTAGTGTTGATAATTCTTGTATCTTTGTTTTAGGTTAATTCTAAAGGCACTTCAGAGTTGTGCTTGCCAAGACACATTAATACTACTTGTGGGATTTGCATCAATTTGAAGTACTACCTTGTTTAAAAAAACAGATAGTTCAGTTTATGTAATCACTTGTATTTGTTTGCTTCACTTCTTTCATTAGAATCAGAATTAGGTTCATTATCATCGATATTTGTCATGAAATTTATTGTTTTGTGGAAGCAGTACTGTGCAAAGTATAAAAATTACTATGCTACAAAAGTAGGTTATATATGAAAAAGAAAACTAGTTAGTGAGCTTTCACTTGACCTGGCTTCCATCTTACCATTTGGATTCCTTCTCTAAAGCAAAACTGCAGTTCATTTAGTGTGTGGCAGCAGCTTTTATACCTTTATTTAGATCTAAAAGATTAGCTGTATGTTTGCTATTGTGACAAAAATTATCTAACTTTCACTGTAAATTAAAGGCAAAATGGATATCTTCCAGAGAGCAGGAGATGTAGTCAGTATTTCAAAAATGGATTTGGGTCAGTATTGTATTTGGCACTGAATGTAAAATATTGTATGCTGGCAAAAATAAGTCAGTAGTGAAAGGTTTAGCAGTGGTATTGGATAGTTTGAGAGGAAATAATAGCTTGACAATACTAGTCACATTAGAAAGCTATTATGATGAGGTTGAAAAACTAAGTACAATATCAGAATTGTTGAAAAAATGTCTTTAGTGGTTCTGCTAAGAGCTTAAAAATAAAGCAACCAAATTTGGAGTGCACAATTTTGTCTATTACATTTCAGAAGAGAAGTGCCTGGGGGGGGTGTCACGTGATGACGTGGGATTGAGACGTGTAAATTCAGCTCTCCCGCAACAAATCAGTAAAGTACCATTTAAATAAAGCAAAGTTGGTAAATATTTTTTGAAAACTATTTATAAACTTTGTAAGATTACTTTACGGTATGCCTCCAAAACCGCAACAAAAGAAGTCTGCTGTTGCGAAGCAGCCGCGAGACGGGAAGAAAAAAGGGCCTACTGCAACGATGGAGCCTCGGACTCAGGTTGGATCTCCTTCGGTAGAACAGGGAGCAATGGCGGTGGCAGAGGTTGTTCCGAAGAAGACAACGGAATTGCGCATGCGCAAAGAAGAGCGCATGCACAAATCGACACAACGCAAACTACAAGAACCGACACCCACTGCAATTGAAAATGACTCAGAGTCAGAACTGGATTCTGCAGAGAACACAGATGAAGAAGAGGAGGAAGAATTGGAAGCGAGTGGAAGTAAAGGAGATGATAGAGACATAAGAGAGGCTGTATTGCGATCAACGGCTGAATTAAGGAAAGTAAGAGAAGAGCTTAGAGATACGAAGAGATGCTATAATAAAGTTATGGAAAGACAGGACAAAATGGAAAAGAAGCTTCAGAAGATGGAAAGAGAAATGGGGCTTATGAATGATAGAGTGGAAAAAACAGAAAATGATTTGCTTGTCTGGAACTCGGAAAGAAACCGACTCTTGGAGAAAGTGGACATGTTGGAAAATTTCAGTAGACGTAATAATATAAAAATTGTTGGTCTTACAGAAGGTATGGAAGGAGAAAAGCCAATAGAATTTTTTCAAAGATGGATCCCGGAGGTTTTGCAAATGGGAGAGGAGGCTCGATCAATTGAAATTGAGCGGGCACATAGAGCTTTAAGACCAAAACCAAAAGATGACCAATATCCACGATCGATTTTAATAAAATTCTTAAGATTTCAAGACAAGGAAAGGATTCTACAGGCGGCTGTTTGAGCTGCCAAAGATAGAAAAGGGCCATTGATAATTAAAGGGAAAAGAGTTTTTTTCTACCCTGATATAAGTTACGAACTTTTGAAGAAAAGGAAGAAGTTTAATCCAGTGAAAAAAACCCTATGGGAGCATGGTTATCAATTTATACTGCGTTATCCTGCAACTTTGAAGATTTTTTTGTCTGGTGGAGAAAAAAGATTTTTTGATGACTACCAGAAAGCAGAGCAGTTTGTGCAAGATTCTCTGAATATTCACCAGATACAAGAACAAACTCAGGAGAGCGAGATAGATTGAAGATGAAGATTGGGTTTAAGAATGGATTTGTTGGATTTTTGAAGCTGGATGAATGTATAAATATAGTATTAATTATATGAGGGGGGTAAGAAAGGTTAATGCTGGAGGAAATTAGCTGGGAATAATAATACTAATTTTGTTTATATATATATATATAACTTTTTTTGTTGCGGGGGAGCTGGAAGAAGCACTGATCGATTGCTACGTTAATCATGTGTGCAAGCGTGGCTTTTGCCGCGACCCGTAAAATGGAGGGGGGTAGTGTTGTGTATCTTTTCATTCACAACATTAGTGGGGGGGGTATTTTGTTTTTTTCTTTTTTTTTCTATCTTTTTTTCTCTTTTTGCCTGGAAGGTTGGGGGGGGAACACATAGCATCATGGTGAAGTTTAAAGTGATTCCCCAAGGAACTATGAGAGTTGAGAAGACAAGTAATGTTTTAGATTGGAGTAACTTTGTTAAGAATAATGACTAATTTATTGAATTTTTTGAGTTTTAATGTTAATGGGCTTAATGGACCAGTGAAAAGAAAAAGAATCTTAACATCTATTAAAAAAATGAAGATAGATTTAGCTTTTTTACAGGAAACGCACCTAACAGAAACAGAACATCAGAAACTAAACAGAGATTGGGTGGGTAATGTTGTTGCGGCCTCATTTAATTCAAAAGCGAGGGGAGTAGCAATTTTGATCAATAAAACGTTACCAATTAGGATACAAAATGTAATAACTGATTCTGCGAGGAGATATGTGATTATACATTGTCAACTTTTTTCCGAACTATGGACTTCTATGAATATTTATGCACCAAATGAAAATGATGCAAAATTCATACAAGAAACTTTTTTGAATTTGGCGGATGCACATGAAAAAATATTAATTGGAGGCGACTTCAATTTTTGCTTAGACCCAGTCTTAGATAGATCAACCAAGGCTGTTATAAAATCGAAGGTAGTAAATCTAACTTTATCATTGATGAAAGATTTAAATTTGATTGATATATGGAGAAGAATCAATCCTAAAGAAAGAGACTATTCGTTCTATTCCCATAGACATAAAACTTATTCAAGGATAGATTTTTTTCTATTATCAATGCATATTCAACACAGAGTGAAAAATATGGAATATAAAGCAAGAATATTATCAGATCATTCTCCTTTATTAATGACAATAATAATGGCTGATAAGGAGGAAGTGGCTTATAGATGGAGATTTAATTCAATATTATTAAAACGTCAAGATTTTTGTGATTTTATGAAAAAGCAGATTCAATTTTTTTTGGATACAAATTTTCATTCAGTGGAGGATAAATTTATATTATGGGATGCGATGAAAGCATATCTTAGGGGACAGATAATAAGTTATACGTCTAAAATTAAGAAAGAATATATGGCAGAACTAGATCTATTGGAAAAAGAGATTACAAGAATAGAAAAAGAATCACAAAGATATATGTCAGAAGAAAAAAGAAGACAACTTGCCAATAAGAAGTTACAATATAATACACTTCAGACATATAGAACGAAAAAAGCAATTATAAGATCTAAACAAAGGTATTATGAGTTAGGTGAGAGAGCACATAAAATTCTTGCCTGGCAGTTGAAAACAGAACAAGCTTCCAAAACAATAAATGCAATTAGAACAAGGGCAAATAAAATATCTTATAAACCTCTTGAAATAAATGAAACCTTTAAAAATTTTTATTCTGAATTATATCAATCAGAATCCCAAAACGATATTAATGAGATAGAAAGGTTTTTATCACAAGTTTCTCTTCCAAAATTGAATTTGGAAGAACAGAGGGGATTAGATATGCCTTTTACATTAAAAGAAGTTGAAGAAGCTTTAGGATCACTTCAAAGTAATAAATCTCCAGGAGAAGATGGTTTTCCACCTGAATTTTATAAAAAATTTAAAGATTTATTATTTCCTCTTTTTATGGAACTAATACATCAAGCAGAAAAAATACATAAACTTCCAGAATCTTTTTCAACAGCGATTGTAATAGTATTGCCAAAAAAGGACAGAGATCCTATGAAACTAACATCATACAGGCCTATTTCTTTATTGAATACGGATTATAAAATAATAGCAAAAATTTTATCGAATAGATTATCTAAATATTTACCAAAATTAATACATATGGATCAAACAGGATTTATTAAAAATAGACAACTGGCAGATAATGTAACTCGGCTACTCAGTATAATTCACTTGGCACAAAAAAGGGATGAGAAAAGTATAGTACTAGCTTTGGATGCAGAAAAAGCATTTGATAGATTAGAATGGGATTTTTTTATTTAAAGTATTAGAAAAATATGGGTTAGGAACATCTTTTATAAATTGGATTAAAACTTTAAATTCTAACCCTAAAGCTAAAGTAGTGACAGACTCTCAAATTTCAACACCATTTCAGCTAAAAAGGTCAACTAGACAAGGTTGTCCACTATCACCTGCTCTATTCGTATTGGCGATAGAGCCATTAGCAGAACTAATTAGATTGGATCCAGATATTATGGGTTTTAGAGTTAACCAAGAGGAATATAAAATTAATCTTTTTGCTGATGATGTTTTGATCTATTTAACAAACCCACAACATTCGTTACATAAATTATCTTCTAGATTGGATGAATATGGGAAGGTATCAGGTTACAAAATAAACTGGGATAAAAGTGAAATTTTGTCTCTTACTAAAGGAGACTATAGTCAATGTCGATTAGTAACCCAATTTAGATGGCCGGTAAATGGTATAAAGTATTTAGGTATAAGACTTGATAGTGATGTAAAGAATTTATATAAATTTAATTATTTACCACTATTGAAAAAAATTCAAGAAGACCTTGACAAATGGTGATACTACCAATAACATTAGTAGGTAGAGTCAATGTTGTAAAAATGAATATATTTCCGAGATTACAGTATTTGTTTCAAACATTACCAATACAATTGCCACAGAAATTTTTTCAAGAGTTAAATAAATCTGTGAGAAAATTTCTTTGGAAAGGTAAAATGTCAAGAATATCATTGGAAAAACTGACATGTAAATTTAGGTTAGGAGGGTTACAACTTCCAAACTTTAAAAATTACTATAAAGCAAATCAACTTAGATTTATTGCATCTTTTTTCGATGATCAAAAACCAGCATGGATTAAAATGGAACTAGACAAGATAGGAGAAAATAAACCTGAAGATTTTATATATAAATGGGAATCTAAATGGATACGGGAAAAGAAAGAATCTCCTATATTAACACACTTGATTGATCTATGGAATAAGATAAATGTTGATAAGGAAACACAGAAATCTCTATTAGCAAGGAGACCTTTGTTTCAAAATAGACTTATTCCTTTTACAATGGACAATCAACTTTTATATAATTGGTACCAAAAAGGGATTAAATTTATAGGAGATTATTTTGAGCGAGGTATATTGATGTCATTTGAACAATTAAAGGATAAATATAAAATATCTAATAATACTTTCTTTTGCTACTTTCAGTTAAGGGCTTACTTAATAGGTAAGCTGGGTCAAACAATGTTTTTGCCAAAAACTAATGAAATTGAAATTTTAATTCAAAAAGGGAAAATTAAAAAATTTATTTCTTGTATGTATAATTTGATTCAAGAACAGACAATTAAACAAGGAACCCATAAGTCAAAGCAAAAATGGGAAACAGATCTGAATATTAATATTGATGAAATAAATTGGTCAAGACTTTGTCTGGACAGTATGACAAATACAATAAATGTTTGACTTAGATTAGTACAATATAATTTTTTACACCAATTATATATTACACCACAAAAAATAAATAGATTAAATTCAAATCTATCTGATAAATGTTTTCGGTGTAATCAAGAAATTGGTACTTTTTTACATTCTACTTGGTCTTGTTTTAAAATCAACACTTTTGGATAAATTTAAGAGTCTTATTGGAACAAATTACTGGAATTCAACTTCCACATAACCCTGTATTGTTTCTATTAGGTGATATTGAAGGGATAAAACCGAAACTTAAATTGAATAAATATCAGAAAGAATTTATAAAAATTGCATTGGCAGTAGCTAAGAAGACTATAGCAGTTACTTGGAAATCTGATTCGTATTTAAGTATGGATCGTTGGAATAATGAAATGGCTAGTTCTATTCCACTTGAAAAAATTACTTATAATTTAAGAGATAATTATCTAACATTCTTGAATATTTGGCGCCCTTATTTACAAAAGATAGGATGTCATATTTAAGTGCTCCGACAAAGAATTTGGTTACTTGGGGAAAATAACGAATAATTATACCAAATTTATTTTGAATCCCATAGAGCATGTGGAAACCTTCCAATACCCAGGCGGCTCTTTTTTTTCTCTTTCTTTCTTTTAGGTAGGACTATATATATGGGGAGGGGGTTAAGGGGGGGGTGGGTAGATTTTATCTTTTCATGTATTCTTTTTGAAAATTCAATAAAAATTATATTAAAAAAAGAAGAGAAGTGCCTGTATTAAAGACAATATACAGAAAAGATGGACAGAAGTGGTTCTTTCGAAAGGAAAACTAGGATACAGTCTACAGTCCATTGAGGATGTGTTAACAAAATATGTATTGATAATTGTAGCTGAATTATTATGCACAAATTAAGTGAAAACATGTATACTTTTGCCATATAAACATATGAAATAATTTGGCAGATGAGGTAGATTGATTGTCCTGCATCTTCAAGCTCCAGTAAGATTTGGCTGCAAGGCAGGGGGGCATTAATGTTGTAAAGATGACCACTGGAGGAATTGACCCTTTCCTTGGTTGCCTGGTGTATTAATTTGTCTGAGACAGTTACACTGTGCCTACAACTTGGAAGCTTGAGTTCAATATTCTGCTTAATATAGGATGGTATTTTAATGTACCAGTGAGGAGATACTAAATGATAAAGAAGTGTAATCAATTGAATGAGACTTCAATTTGCAGGTGGTTGTTTGGTTTAATAGTTCAGATGGATGTTAAAGATCCCAGAGGGCAATGCATTCTCATCTTCAACTCCAAATTTCACTTCAGTTTCTGGAAAAGTCTTTAATCTTGTAGGATCATAAAAAATGTATGACAGAAGTAGCTAACATGTCTGTGTGGTCAAGAAAGATCCATTTTAATTCTATTTTCTAGTACCAAATCCTGCAGGTCACTATCATCTCAAGTTGGCAGGGTGGTATTGTTTCAAGAATTACCCCTTGTAACAATGATCAATGAAGCACAGAGAGATCTGTACTTACTGACAAGTACCTTTATTGTTTAAACTGACAAGTACATGGATTCATATACTAAATACCTTGTGTGCACACCCACTAAGTATCCCTGACTCTCCTGAATAGTCAAAGAATAGTGAAGGTATTACCCGGGCAAAGGAGTCTGTGCTGACCAGACATTCCTCATAGTCCTGATTCATTTGCCAGGTGTTCCACGCAGGGTCGCTCATGCTTGTGTCTGCGATGGTTATTCTTCAGAGTTGCCGCTGCCAGCACACACGAAGCATCCATTCCTATCAATTCAAATATTGCATTCCAGTGTCAATGGCCACAGGTCATGTGCCTGACCTTTAACACCTTGTTATTGGCCCTGCTCCAAGCCATCTTCCCAGCAAGTGACAATCGATAATTTATGGCTGTTTGTTCTTAATCAGCAATGAGCTCAAATCACTCCAGGCAGGCACCAACCCCAACATTTACAGGCCTGTATGATATATCCAATCAAAGAACATCCCACAAATAACTTCTTATTTGGAAATGATCTCCAGTCCAGCGGATTACCTGAGGAATCATTGTCTCTTTTTTAAAACATTGATCAAGCCCAGCACGTCAAGCTCACAAAATGGAGAACAGTGTCTCTTCACAAAATGGCAGCCTCCATCCCCAAGCACATGACAAGAAGAAAGACAATTAATCTGTCTGCTTCCACGGTCCTTGATTCATTCAAATTCACTGATTTTGTAGACTGTTGTTCTTTCTGGCTAACATCTCCCTCCTCTTAGGATCACTATCCTCCTCTATTCTGTTGATTACCCATAGGATTGCCATGGATCCCCAGCAGATGTGCTGCACTTACATTATAACATTTACTTATTAAATTCATACAACTCTTATACCAGTCACCATTTTCTCGATATTACAAAAATCATTACCCTGTACCTTTTGCATAATTTCAGCCTTCCATCTTCTAACTTGATACCCATTAAACAATACAATTATCAGTACAGATAAAGTTAGAAGTACAGCAGCATGTCATATTATCCTCACTTATGGATGTGTTTGAACAATTTGATCCCCAATTCCAAATCTAATCCCAAAAGTCTGAGTCACTCAATATTTAATTTGCCTTATCAACATGCATCTTAATAAATTTTGTATGTTTAGTCCATTGATGGATTATCTCATTTGCCTCCTCCACAACGTGTGTCTAGTCTGCAGTCAAATGAGGAATCAGTGGCAATAGAACATAGAATAGTACAGCACAGTACAGGCCCTTCGGCCCACAATGTTGTGCTGACCCTTAAACCCTGCCTCCCATATAAGCCCCCACCTTAGATTCCTCCATATACATGTCTAGTAGTCTCTTAAACTTCACTAGTGTATCTACCTCCACCACTGACTCAGGCAGTGCATTCCACGCACCAACCACTCTCTGAGTAAAAAAACCTTCCTCTAATATCCCCCTTGAACTTCCCACCCCTTACCTTAAAGCCATGTTCTCTTGTATTGAGCAGTGGTGCCCTGGGGAAGAGGCACTTGGCTATCCACTCTATCTATTCCTCTTACTATCTTGTACACCTCTATCATGTCTCCTCTCATCCTCCTTCTCTCCAAAGAGTGAAGCCCTAGCTCCCTTAATCTCTGATCATAATGCATACTTTCTAAACCAGGCAGCATCCTGGTAAATCTCCTCTGTACCCTTTCCAATGCTTCCACATCCTTCCTATAGTGAGGTGACCAGAACTGGACACAGTACTCCAAGTGTGGCCTAACCAGAGTTTTATAGAGCTGCATCATTACATCGCGACTCTTAAACTCTATCCCTCGACTTATGAAAGCTAACACCCCATAAGCTTTCTTAACTACCCTATCCACCTGTGAGGCAACTTTCAGGGATCTGTGGACATGTACCCCCAGATCCCTCTGCTCCTCCACACTACCAAGTATCCTGTCATTTACTTTGTACTCTGCCTTGGAGTTTGTCCTTCCAAAGTGTACCACCTCACACTTCTCCAGGTTGAACTCCATCTGCCACTTCTCAGCCCACTTCTGCATCCTATCAATGTCTCTCTGCAATCTTCGACAATCCTCTACACTATCTACAACACCACCAACCTTTGTGTCATCTGCAAACTTGCCAACCCACCCTTCTACCCCCACATCCAGGTCGTTAATAAAAATCACGAAAAGTAGAGGTCCCAGAACAGATCCTTGTGGGACACCACTAGTCACAATCCTCCAATCTGAATGTACTTCCTCCACCACCACCCTCTGCCTTCTTTCTTTCTTTTTAAATCTTTTTATTGAGTAAGTATACAAAAAAGGTAAGCCATATAAACATTAATACAATGTTAAAGTATAATAAAATTCCAAAAGGTATCAATACCAAAAAAAATACTACAAACAATGTAATTTAAACATAAGAAACCAAGATAACATAATAGTATACTAAATTTTATATATATCAATGGAAAAAAAGAAAAAAAAACGAAAAAAAAACCCCCAAAAAAAAACCCACCGTGCAACTAACTAAAAGCAAGGCAAAGCAATGGGCTAACTTGAAACCAAACAGAGTTAAACTTAAAATCACGTCCTCAATCCCGACCTCCATTAAAAAGTGAAAAAAAAACAAGAAGGGTAAATATTACATTAAATGAAAATATCGAATAAAAGGTCCCCAAATCTGTTCAAATTTAAATGAAGAATCATAAAGGTTACTTCTAATTTTCTCCAAATTCAAACATAAAATCGTCTGAGAAAACCAAAAAAAGGTAGTTGGAGCATTAAGCTCTTTCCAATGTTGTAAAATACATCTTTTCGCCATTAAAGTAAGAAATGCAATCATTCTACGGGCTGAAGGGGAAAGATTACTAGAAATTTTAGGTAGTCCAAAGATAGCAGTAATAGGGTGAGGAGAGATATCTATATTTAATACCTTAGAAATAATATTAAAAATATCTCTCCAAAAAGTTTCCAAAGTAGGACAAGACCAAAACATATGAGTTAAAGAGGCTATCTGCCCCGAACATCTATCACAGAAAGGATTAATATGCGAGTAAAAACGCGCTAACTTATCTTTGGACATATGTGCTCTATGAACCACTTTAAATTGAATTAGGGAATGTTTAGCACAAATAGAGGAAGTATTAACTAATTGTAAAATCTGCCCCCAATCATCCACAGAAATGGTAAGCCCCAATTCCTGTTCCCAATCTACCCTAATCTTATCAAATGGAGCTTTCCTAAGTTTCATAATAATATTATAAATCATAGCCGATGCACCTTTCTGACATGGATTGAGGTTAATTATCGAATCTAAAATATATGTAGGAGGAAGCATTGGAAAGGAATGAAAGTATAGTACTTAGGAAATTTCTAACTTGTAAATATCTAAAAAAATGTATTCTTGATAAGTTATATTTATTAGATAATTGTTCAAAAGACATAAGGGAACCATCTAAAAATAAATCCAAAAACCGTAAAATACCCTTAGTCTTCCAAGTTTGAAAAGCGCGATCCGTAAAAGAGGGAGGAAAAAATATGTTACCTAAAATAGGAATCGCTAACCCGAATTGATTAGATCAAAAAATTTTCTGAATTGAAACCAAATGCGCAAAGCATATTTAACTATCGGGTTAGAGACCTGCTTAAGGCGTTTCGAATCAAAAGGGAGAGAGGAGCCTAAAATAGAGCCAAGTGTATAACCCTGAACAGATTGTAATTCCAATGCTACCCATTTAGGAATAGATAGTATGTCCTGGTCAAGTAACCAAAATTTCATATGTCGAATATTAATAGCCCAATAATAGAATCTAAAGTTAGGTAATGCTAAACCTCCATCTCTCTTAGCTTTCTGTAAATGTATTTTACCCAGTCTCGGATTCTTATTCTGCCAAATAAATGAAGAAATTTTAGAGTCAACTTTATCAAAGAAAGATTTTGGAACGAAAATTGGTAATGCCTGAAACACATATAAAAATTTTGGCAAAAAAAACATCTTAACTGCATTAATACGACCAATCAAAGTTAAATATAAGGGAAACCATTTAGATGAAAGTTGAGTAATATGGTCTATTAATGGTAAAAAGTTAGTCTTAAATAAATCTTTGTATTTACAAGTAATTTTAATCCCAAGATATGAAAAATAATTATTAATCAATTTAAATGGAAATTTATAATATAAGGGAAGATGTTTATTAATCGGAAAAAGTTCACTCTTACTAAGATTTAATTTATAACCTGAGAAAAAACCAAATTGTGCTAATAACTCTAAAACAGCAGGAATGGATTTCTCAGGATTAGAAATATATAAAAGTAAATCGTCAGCATAGAGTGATAATTTATGGGACTTTAATCCCCGAGTTATCCCAGTAATATTTGAAGATTCTCGAATAGCAATTGCAAGAGGTTCTAATGCAATATCAAATAATAGGGGACTAAGAGGACAGCCTTGTCGAGTACCTCGAAAGAGAGGAAAAAAAGGTGAGTTTAAAGAGTTAGTACGAACCGAGGCTACAGGGGAATGATATAACAGTTTAATCCAGGATATAAATTTCAAGCTAAAATTAAACATTTCAAGCACCTTAAATAAATAAGGCCATTCTACTCTATCAAAAGCTTTCTCGGCATCTAAAGAAATAACACACTCAGGAACATTTTGTGAGGGAGTATAAACGATATTTAACAATGTACGAATATTATAAAAAGAGTAACGACCTTTAATAAAACCCGTTTGGTCTTCCGAAATAATAGAAGGAAGTACTTTTTCTAGTCTATTTGCTAATAACTTAGAAAAAACTTTAGAATCAACATTTAATAAAGATATTGGTCTATAAGATGCACATTGAGCAGGGTCTTTATCCTTCTTTAGTATTAGAGAAATTGATGCTCTATTAAAAGATTCAGGAAGTTTACCAAGTTTCAGAGAAGCCTCAAAAACCCTACAGAGCCAAGGAATCAATAAAGAAGCAAAACATTTATAAAATTCTACAGTAAACCCATCCGGGCCAGGAGCTTTCCCCAGATTCATAGAAAAAATAACATTCTTAATCTCATCCATTGTAATGGAAATATCTAATAAAGAAGACATATCCTGTGAAATCTGAGGGAAGTCTAACTTATCTAAAAAATCATTCATATATTTAGAATCTCGAGGAGACTCTGATTGATATAAAGAAGAATAAAAATCACAGAAGGTTTGATTAATCCCCACATGATCCAGTATCAATCGATCATTTTGGTTATAAATCTGATTGATTTGAGATTTAACATAATTAGATTTCAATTGATTAGCCAGCAGCTTGCCAATTTTGTCACTGTGAACATAAAAGTCACTTCTTGTTTTCTTTAATTGGTTTACAATCGAGGACGAGAGTAGTAAACTGTGTTCCATTTGAAGTTCAGTTCTTTGTTTGTATAACTCCTCAGAAGGAGCCATAACATATTTCTTATCAATTTCTTTAATCTTGTCCACAATTGCCATCTCCTCCTGCTTCTGTTTCTTCCTCAAAGCAGCAGAATACGAAATAATCTGACCCCGAATATAGGCTTTAAAAGTGTCCCAAAGAGTGTTAACCGAAATATCTTCTGTATGGTTAATTGTAAAAAAAAGCTCAATCTGTTCATTCATAAAATTAACAAAGTCCGAGTCCTGAAGCAACAGCGAATTAAAACGCCATTGTCTATTATTTGGTATATTGGCCATAATTTTAATAGAAAGCTTAAGTGGAGCATGATCCGAAATGGTTATAGAATCATAATCACATTTAATCACTGAAGGAATAAGACGAGAATCAATAAAAAAATAATCAATTCTTGAATAGGAATGATGAACATGTGAAAAGAAGGAAAAATCTTTTTCCTGAGGATGCAGAAAACGCCAAAATCCGTCGACCCAGAATCAGAAAGGAAAAAATTAATCAAATTTGCAGATTTATTAGGTAAGGTCCGTAAAGGAGCCGAACGGTCCAAAGCTGGAGACAAACAGGTATTAAGATCTCCACCCCAGATCAATGAAAACTCGTTCAAATTTGGAAACTGATTAAACAATGATTTATAAAATTCCGGACAATCCATATTAGGAGCATAAACATTAACCAAAACTACTTTTTTATTAAATAGTAAACCACTAACCAATAAAAATCTACCATTCGGATCAGAAATAATATCCTGTTGTATAAAAGTAACTGAGGAATCTATAAAAATAGAGACGCCTCGAATCTTAGCATTGGAGTTCGAATGAAATTGTTGACCCTTCCAGAATTTAAAAAAACGTAGTCTGTCCCCCCTCCGTACATGGGTCTCTTGTAAAAATAAAATTTGTGCTTTAAGTCTCCGGAACACTTTAAAAACTTTTTTCCTTTTAATAGGATGATTAAGACCGTTAGTATTCCAGGAGACAAAATTAATAATAGACTCCATAAATCCTAAAGTCAACCCACAACAAGGAGGATTGACGATAGGCTCGACCCACAAACCCGGAGAGGAAACAGAACATACGAAAGATACCGGGAAAAAGGACGCAACCAGTACTTCAATAATGTATATAGCCCAAAGAGAAACAAACTAAAACGTGAAGCCCCTCCCACCACCCCCCGCCCCAAGACCCCAAGGCAAAATCTAAAGCAGACCCGCCCGAAAGAAGCAGCGCTAAAACTACCCCCATGACTTCCGGTATACGCTCCCTAAAAAAAGGTATAAATATGAAAAAGATCAGCTAATTGTAAAACAGTAAAAAAGTAAAAAAAAGGTAGCTCAATTAAAATACACACACAACAGAACAAAAGCCAGAAAATATATATTAAAAAAAACCACAATAAACCACAAACCCATGAATAAACACAGCAACAAGAAAAAATAAGATTATTGACATAAAGTGGTTATAAAAAGCAAAACAGAATAAAATTTAAAAAAACTACAAAATTTAAGGCCACACAGGAAATATGTAAGATGACAAAAAGGAAGTAACCACCCAGAATCCCCTGGAAAAAGAAAGAAATGACGCAGTTGAAAAGAAAGTTTAGCAACCATATTAAGAAATCAAAAATAGACTTTTCTGCCCAAATAGGGCACGAAAAAGTTAAAACCAACCAATTCACAGCCTCCGATCAACGGAGATAATTAAAAAAAATAGCAATTAAGATGTTGAAGGTGAAAGTTGATCCAGATAACTCTGGGCATCCGATGGAGAATCAAAAAAACGAAGGACTCCATCTGACATGCGAATCCTTAGACGTGCAGGGTACAGCAACGCTGGTCTTAAATCCATCTTATAGAATTCCGACATCACAGATCTGTAGCGAACCCGTTGGTCCCAGATTGGTTTACTGAAATCTTCCACGAATCGGAACCTAAGATCCGAAAAATCAATGAAACCTTTAGATCGAGCGAATCGAAACAGTCTCTCCTTGTCTTGAAAGTAATGAAAACGTAAGATAACATGCCTAGGTCTATCTGACCTAGACGAATATGATGGGATTCTGTGAACACGATCCAGTAGCGGTGGTTGGTCAGGAAATACAGTAGGGAATGCATCTTTTAAAAGTTGAGAAAAATACTTCATGGGGTTGTTAGATTCCACAGCTTCCCGCACCCCAATCATTCGTAAATTCTGCCGTCGCATTCTAGATTCCAAGTCAGAGTTTTTAAAAGTCAGAAAGTCAAGTTTCTTCTTCATTACATTAATTGTTTCTTCGATTTTCCCCATCTTAAGCTCACTTTGTTGCGCGGATTTTTGAAGATCAGATATAGCCGACTGATGTTCCGCAATAAATGTTTGCATCTTATCAATTGAATCGGCAATTTTCTGGAGATTAGTTGAGATTTCCGTATGAATCAGGTCTTTGACAGAGTCTGCAATTTCCGTACGAATCATCTCCCTAACAGAGGTTGAAATTTCCCTCTGAATTAACTCCGATATAGCTTTCAAAGTCACCGGTGATTCAGTCGGGGGGAGATCCGTACCTTTCGGTTTAACCGGAGGTTTACCATCCTTGCCGTTTTTCCCGTTCTTAGACATAGCAGATCTAAGTTTCATCCAGTTGTCGGAGAATTCAGTTTAATTCAAAATATTGTAAGAGTTGATGCCTTAATGGTTAATTAAAGTATAGCTGACCATAGAGAAAAAAAACTCAGAGGTAATGGAGCGAGTCAAGAATGCGACTTCACTCCATGAGCGCTACCGGAAGTCTCCCCACCCTCTGCCTTCTGCAGACAAGCCAATTCTGAATCCAGCTGGCCAAACTTCCCTGGATCCCATGCCTTCTAACTTTCTGAATAAGCCTACCGTGTGGAACCTTGTCAATTGCCTTACTAAAATCCATATAGATCACATCCACTGGACTACCCTCATCTATATGCCTGGTCACCTCCTCAAAGAACTCTATCAGGGTTGTCAGACATGATTTGCCCTTCACAAAGCCATGCTGACTGTCCCTGATCAGACCATGATTCTCTAAGTGCCTATAGATCCTATCTCTAAGAATCTTTTCCAACAGCTTTCCCACCACAGACGTAAGGCTCACTGGTCTATAATTACCCGGACTATCCCTACTACCTTTTTTGAACAAGGGAACAACATTCACCTCCCTCCAATCCTCCGATACCATTTCCATGGACAACGAGGACATAAAGATCCTAGCCAGAGGCTCAGCAATCTCTTCTCTCGCCTCGTGGAGCAGCCTGGGGAATATTCCGTCAGGCCCCGGGGACTTATCTGTCCTAATGTATTTTAACAACTCCAACACCTCCTCTCCCTTAATATCAACATGCTCCAGAACATTAACCTCACTCATATAGTCCTCACCATCATCAAGTTCCCTCTCATTGGTGAATACCGAAGAGAAGTGTTCATTGAGGACCACGCTCACTTCTACAGCCTCCAGGCACATCTTCCCACCTTTATCTCTAATCGGTTCTACCTTCACTCCTGTCATCCTTTTTTTCTTCACATAATTGAAGAATGCCTTGGGTTTTCCTTTACCCTACTCACCAAGGCCTTCTCATGCCCCCTTCTTGCTCTTCTCAGCCCCTTCTTAAGCTCCTTTCTTGCTTCCCTATATTCCTCAATAGACCCATCTGATCCTTGCTTCCTAAACCTCATGTATGCTACCTTCTTCCACCTGACTAGATTTTCCACCTCACTTGTCACCCATGGTTCCTTCACCCTACCATTCTTTATCTTCCTCACCGGGACAAATTTATCCCTTACATCCCGCAAGAGACCTCTAAACATGGACCACATGTCCATAGTACATTTCCCTGCAAAAACATCATCCCAATTCACACCCGCAAGTTCTAGCCTTATAGCCTCATAATTTGCCTTTCCCGAATTAAAAATTTTCCTGTCTTCTCTGATTCTGTTCTTTTCCATGATAATGCCAAAGGCCAGGGAGCGGTGGTCACTGTCCCCCAGATGCTCACCCACAGAGGTCTGTGACCTGACCCGGTTCATTACCTAGTACTAGATCTAGTATGGCATTCCCCCTGGTCGGCCTGTCCACATACTGTGACAGGAATCCCTCCTGGACACACTTAACAAATTCTGCCCCATCTAAACCCTTGGAACTAATCAATGTTAGGGAAGTTAAAGTCACCCATGATAACAACCCTGTTATTTTTGCATCTTTCTAAAATCTGCCTCCCAATCTGCTCCTCGGTATCTCTGCTGCTACCAGGGGGCCTATAGAATACCCCCAGTAGAGTAACTGCTCCCTTCCTGTTCCTGACTTCCACCCATATTGACTCAAAAGAGGATCCTGCTACATTACCTACCCTTTCTGTAGCTGTAATAGTATCCCTGACCAGTAGTGCCACCCCTCCTCCCCTTTTTCCGCCCTCTCTATCCCTTTTAAAGCACTGAAATCCAGGAATATTGAGAATCCATTCCTGCCCTGGTGCCAGCCAAGTCTCTGTAATGGCCACTACATCATAATTCCATGTATGTATCCAAGCTCTCAGTTCATCACCTTTGTTCCTGATGCTTCTTGCATTGAGGTACACACATTTCAGCCCTTCTACCTTACTACCTTTACGCCCTTTATTCTGCTTCTCTTTCCTCAAAGCCTCTCTGTATATTAGATCTGGCTTTACTCCATGAACTTCTTTCATTGCTCTATCGCTCTGGGTCCCATCCCCCTCGCAAATTAGTTTAAACCCTCCCGAACCTTGCTAGCAAACCTACCTGCAAGGATATTGCTCCCCCTCGAATTCAGGTGCAACCCATCCAATCTGTACAGGTCCCACCTTCCCCAGAAGAGATCCCAATGATCTAAAAATCTAAACCCCTGCTCCCCGCACCAACTCCTCAGCCATGCATTCAACTGCCATCTCCTCCAATTCTTACCATCTCTGTCACGTAGCACTGGCATCAATCCTGAGAACGTCACCTTTGAGGTCCTGTTCTTCAGCCTTCTGCTTAATTCCCGAAACTCACACTTCAGGACCTCATCCCTCTTCCTGCCTATGTCGTTGGTCCCAACATGTATCACGACTTCTGGTTGCTTTCCCTCTCGTACCAGGATGTCGTGCACCCAGTCAGAGACATCCCGGACCCTGGCACCCGGGAGGCAACAAACCATGCGGGTGTCCTTCTCACGTCCACAAAATCTTCTGTCTGCTCCCCTGACTATAGAGTCTCCAATGACGACAGCTCTCCTCTTCTCCGTCCCACCCTTCTGCACCACAGGGTCAGACTCAGTGCCGGAGGCCCTGCCACCGTGGCTCACACCTGGTCGGTCGTCCCTGCCAACAGTATCCAGGACGGTAAACTTATTATTCAGGGGAATGGCCACAGGGGTGCTCTGCACTACCTGTCTGCTCACCTTCGCTTTCCCCCCCGACTGTCACTCAACGACCTGCTTCCGACAGCCTAGGTGTGACTACCTCCCTGTAGCTCTCATCTGTGACTGCCTCATTCTCCCTTATGAGTCGAAGTAACAACGTAGTCCCACAAATATCGATCCGTATCAGTTCGTTGGACTGCAACGTTCTTCTCTGGCACCTTCTCCACTGCCGGTTGAGGCAAAGTTCATCCTCTAATAGTCAAGTTTAAAGTCACATCCCCAATTGCAACATTGTGACTTTCCAAAAGACACTCTTTCCATCCCTTGGTACAACACATGGCTGCTGTTGCTGTATAACCCGTTCATCTCACCAGTGCATATTGCAGAAGAGAATCTTTATTCACAGGCAAAATAGACAACAAACAATTCTCATAAGCATTGAAACCACAATCCAGAAGTTTCTGTCTCGTCATCCCTTCTGGACAAGCCCAGTAGTTTCCTCCTTGATGACATACTGATAATTTTTTTCCTTTCCGGTACCATTCATAACAATAGAATGTTTTGGTGGGTTGCTTAAGGATCTCCAAGTATTCTCATAATATTTGCCCACATTGTGAAATCTTTTCAAGGAGAAAGTTAAATTATTTCCATGATGGGGAATGTGAAATACTGTACCAACATAAAACCTCCCTTTACCATCATCACAAGTACACAATACTCTGTTAGTTAGTGTAAGACTTCTAATGGAGTCTAATTATCCCAATGATGGAGGTCGGTGACCAGTGGTGTGCCTTAGGGATCTGTTTGTGATTTTTATAAATGACCTGGATGAGGAAGTGGAGGGATGGGTTAGTAAATTTACTGATGACACAAAGGTTGGCGGTGTTGTGGATAGTGTGGAGGGCTGTCAGAGGTTACAGTGGGACATTGATAGGATGCAAAACTGGGCTGAGAAATGGCAGATGGAGTTCAACCCAGATAAATGTGGGTTAGGGTTAGGGTGAGGTGGTTCATTTTGGTAGATCAAATGTGAAGGCAAAATATAGTATTAATGGTAAGACTCTTGGCAGTGAGGAAGATCAGAGGGATCTTGGGGTCCGAGTCCATACGACACTGAAACCTGGTTGGCTGTGTGGTTATGAAGGCATATGGTGCATTGGCCTTCATCAACCGTGGGACTGAGTTCAAGAGCCGAGAGGTAATACTACAGCTATATTGGACTCTGGTCAGACCCCACTTGGAGTACTGTGCTCAGTTCTGGACACCTCACTACAGGAAGGATGTGGAAACCATAGAAAGGGTGCAGAGAAGATTTACAAGGATGTTGCCTGGATTGGGGAGTATGCCTCATGAGAGTAGGTTGAGTCAACTCAGCCTTTTTTCCTTGGAGTGGCAGAGGATGAGAGGTGACCTGATAGAGGTGTATAAGATGATGAGAGGTATTGATCGTGTGGATAGTCTGAAGATTTTTCCCAGGGCTGAAATGGCTAACACGAGGGGGCACAGTTTTAAGGTGCTTAGAAGGAGGTACAAAAGAGATGTTAGGGGTAAGTTTTTTATGCAGAGAGTGGTGAGTGCGTGGAATGGGCTGCCAGCGACGGTGGTGGAGGCAGATACAATAGGGTCTTTTAGGAGACTCTTGGATAGGTACATGGAGTTTAGAAAAATAGCCTTAGGTAATTTCTAAGTAAGTACATGTTCAGCACAGCATTGTGGGCCGAAGGGCTTGTATTGTGCTATAGGTTTTCTATGTTTCTAATATGACACAAGGGAACCTCTTTTCCAACCCATTCTATTATTTGTTCATCTGATATCCAATTTGGTACTTGATGCGCATCAAGTTGTAATAAATTTGTACCAATCATGGCGAGCAACCAACTGGTATATGTAGCATAGATCTCCGCTTTATGAGTTCCCTTAGATAGAGTACAGAGGACACACCCCCCTCCATATACATGGAGAGGTAGTGGAAAGTGTGGAAAACCTAAAGTTCCTTGGAGTTATATTGTCAAAACAGCTGAAGTGGACCACCAACACCTCGCTGCTTGTAAAAAAAGGCAGAACAAAGACTCTTCTTCCTCAGAAAGCTGAAACAGGCCAAACTCCCACAAAAGCTGTTGCTTAATTTCTACGAAGCACAATTGAAACCATCCTGACCAGCAGCGCCACAGTGTGGTATGCCAGCTTTACAGCCACTGAGCGACAAGACCTGCATCGTGTGTTGAAGGCAGCCCGGCGAGTTGTCAGGATGGAGCTCCCAGGACTGGACACCATCTATTCCAGCAGACTCAGGAGGAAAGCAATCAGCATAACCAGAGACAACACACACCCCGGCCACTCCCTGTGTGACCCGCTGCCGTCCAGCGAAAGGATCAGGACACTAAAAGCCAGAACAAATAGACTGAGGAACAGCTTCTATCCCAGAGCTGTGGCCTCCATCACACCACTCCCACAGAACAATGACTGAAACTGTGAGCACACACATGTACACACAAGGACTCAAATACTTGCACTAATGGCACTTTGTGCATTACTGTGATATTCTGGTGATGCTGAAACTTATTTTCTGTTACTTATCTATTTAATACTGTTTTTCTAATACTGTCTTGTTTTTATCTACCGCTTTATTTAACTGCCTGAGAGGAAGCCAAACAGAGTTTCATTGTACCGATGTATAACGACAATAAAGATCATTCAATTCAATTCAATTCAGTATGAGGTCTGTGCAGTCGGTTATCAAATTGATTGTATTCTGAAGGGGTTTCAGAAAGTTAGTGAATCCAGTGTTACTTGTGATGCACTCTGAACAATTTGACTAGTTTGCATTTGATCCCAGTGTAAGGGGGTTTCGACTTTTATGTTACTGCAGAGGCTAATTAAAATGGCGTCGTTGTTATGTTAATCTGGGGAATGCGGCTTTGTTGTGTTAAACGCTGAAAAAGTTTGCGCTAGCAGTTTGTTTTTTCTTTAGAGTGTGATAAGAGAGTGCTATTAACCAATTGGGATAGTTGTTATGGTTTTGGTGTATTTGAAGATACTATATGCGCGGGGTTTTGGGGCAGAAGGCGGGAGAGCGAGACAAAGGATGGACGAAGTGCTGTGAGTCCGCTAACGGGGTCGGACCCCGAGCCGGACGTTCAGCGAGGAGATGGAGATGGACTTGTGTGGAGCGTCTGGTCGACCACCATTGTTGGTCCCAGGCGGCTGGTCGAGGTGGTCCGAGGGGATCGCAGGGTGAAGAAGAAGGTCCTTGAGCTCCAACGGTTTTTGTGCACGAAGAGATTGAACTTTGATAAGTGTGGCGCCTTTTATTTTCCTTTTATATTTTATTCTCTTTTAATTATATAGTTCCAGTAATATCTATAAACTGTATATCATTTAATTGCATCTGGAGTATTGTCTGTTATTTGGGCAGGGTGGGGTACCTCACACAGCATCCACACAAACGAATTACCCAGTTTGCCGGGGCCGAGACTGTTCCCCTAGACGACAGCGAGCCGAGCGACCCTGAGGATGGCCGGAGGGGCTACACCAATAATTTTCTCCAGTAATGTCCAGCATTTTCAGCTGAAGAGATTGCATCTGATTTTCCATTTTTGCTCTATCTAAGGTATTGACTGTTGCTACCCCGATGCGTAACCTATTCCCACTAATTCCAATAGTCCTCTCTTCCGTCTATTTTTGATTGGCCTAAACTCACTCCTGCTTAGTTGTCTCCCAAGAAGTGAGTAAATAATCGTTTTGTTGTAGGTGAGCACCATTCAGACACCATTACTTCAGTTAAATTAAAAATTACCTGCACATGCTGTTACCCTGGTACCAAAGTGATAAACTCCCCTGTATCTTCTAACACTAATCTTACCCCATTTGGGTTACGCTGAGTCTCACTACATTTAGGCTCTGGTGCAGTTTTAGTTAATTGAGGTTGTAGAGTGGCCAATTTCCTATTAGTTTTGAAAAACGCTGAATGAACCTGATGTTGAACCTGAAAAAACCAGTGATGTTGTGGAGATGGAACTGGACTCTCTGACGGTGGTGTCTGAAACGAGGAAGCTGTCCAAGTTGCATGCCATCTTGGACAATGTCTCCCAACTGGTTGGCCACAGGAGTACATTTAGCCAGAGACTCATTCCACCGAGATGCAACACTGAGCATCATAGGAAGTCATTCCTGCCTGTGGCCATCAAACTTTACAACTCCTCCCTTGGAGGGTCAGACACCCTGAGCCAATAGGCTGGTTCTGGACTTATGTACTGTGCAACTGTAATGAAAACCAATTTCCCTCGGGATCAATAAAGTATGACTATGACTATGACTATGACTAACCTGGGCCCTGACAGAAACTCTTACCTGTGTCCCTTAGTGTCCTTTACATTCTGTTCTCCCCATTCTGCTTTCCTCCTGTGGACAATTTATAACTATAGAAACAACCTTCGAGAAACGCTTGATGTGGCCACCCCAATCGATATATCTCTTGTGTAGATCACTACCCCACTCAATTTCCATAATTTCTCCATGGCCATCATCACCTGAAGTTTGCTTAATAATTAGGCTTATATGCCAACTAATAATTATCCCCTCTGGGTTACTGAACAATGTCATCTCTAAAATTTTACTACATACGAATTGTAACCTTGTACCCTCTGGAATATTTAATGTTTTATCCACACACATCAAACCATCTGCCCCAGCATAATACAAATTCAGGTCTTCTATTTCTCCCACATGTGCCCATATTACCCATGTCTGTTGAGAAAATTTGTTTTTGATCACCGAATGCTCTTCATATAACAAAGTCGTTCCTGATATGCTTGTCCACTGTAATGTTTCTTAAGCTCCAGTCATAGTTAATTCCATCACAATAAAATACATTATTCTCTTCATGTCAAATTAAATCTGTAACACAAGGGTAATATCTGCTCTTATTTCTAGTTTCAGTCTTAAATTACTTTGTCCATATTTTCTATCTGTTTTTCTAACCCATCCAATTCAGGCTCCCAATTATCTTTGGACTCAAGCCATCCGTCTTTTCTCACCCAGTTTTGTTTCAGAATAGGGGAGGCGGCAACCACTGTATTTCTTCTTTATTTTCTTTACAAAACTCCCCTGATTCTCAGACTGAGAAAATGTAAAAAAAAACCCTCTTTGGTCAGATCTGTTATCGTCTTAACATAGAACAGTACAGCACAGAACAGGCCCTTCGGCCCACGATGTTGAGCCGACCATTAAACCCTGCCTCCCATATAACCCCCCCACCTTAAGTTCCTCCATGTACCTGTCTAGTAGTCTCTTAAACTTCACTAGTGTATCTGCCTCCACCACTGACTCAGGCAGTGTATTCCATGCACCAACCACTCTCTGAGTAAAAAACCTTCCTCTAATATCCCCCTTGAACTTCCCACCCCTTACCTTAAAGCCATGTCCTCTTGTATTGAACAGTGGTGCCCTGGGGAAGAGGCGCTGGCTATCCACTCTATCTATTCCTCTTAATATCTTGTATACCTCTATCATGTCTGCTCTCATCCTCCTTCTCTCCCGAGAGTAAAGCCCTAGCTCCCTTAATCACTGATCATAATGTATACTCTCTAAACCAGGCAGCATCCTGGTAAATCTCCTCTGTACTCTTTCCAATGCTTCCACATCCTTCCTATAATGAGGCGACCAGAACTGGACACAGTACTCCAAGTGTGGCCTGACCTGAGTTTTATAGAGCTGCATCATTACATCGCAACTCTTAAACTCTATCCCTCGACTTATGAAAGCTAACACCCCATAAGCTTTCTTAACTACCCTATTTACCTGTGAGGCAACTTTCAGGGATCTGTGGACATGTACCCCCAGATCCCTCTGCTCCTCCACACTACCAAGTATCCTACCATTTACTTTGTACTCTGCTTTGGAGTTTGTCCTTCCAAAGTGTACCACCTCACACTTCTTCAGGTTGAACTCCATCTGCCACTTCTCAGCCCACTTTTGCATCCTATCAATGTCTCTCTGCAGTCTTTGACAATCCTGTACACTATCTACAACACCACCAACCTTTGTGTCATCTGCAAACTTGCCAACTCACCCCCCCACATCCAGGTCGTTAATAAAAATCACGAAAAGTAGAGGTCCCAAGTCTCTCAGTGGCCGGACAAGCACAGAAAATTCACCCTTCTTCAGTTTCAGTCGCCATTGTTTGAAGTTTGAGTTTCTTCATGTTGAGTTTCAACACGAAGAAACTCAACACAGTGGCATAGAAACCCCATCGCCAACTAGCGTTTTGGCGGTGAATTGCAGAGCGACACAGACACACCAACGCACAAGTATAAATGCTCACAACGGCGTAGCTCACTTGCGTAGGCTGCGGCGTAAGCTAGTACACACAAATATAAATCAGCCTTTATGCTCTTTATACATTTCTGACACTGCTCCTTCTAAATATTTTTAAATATTCTTTATCTTTCTTCTGCTCCTCAGTTAAATCCATAACCTTAATCTGTTGTTCCTTCTGCCTTCCCATCTCCCCCAATCTGCGACTGCCATTCCTGTCCATTTAAAGCACCTTGCATTGCTAACTCATCAGCCTTCCTATTCTCCTCAGGGACAATAAAAGAATACACTTTTATTCCATATTCTTTCCCCTTTGCTTCTTCAAATATGTACCGCGTCAGAGCAGCAGCTGGGAGGGATTTTCTGTCAGCTGAAACAAACCCTCTTGCTTCCCACAGAGGCAAATGTTCTGTAAGGCTGTTACAAATGTACATACCATCAGTGTATGACTGCTCCATGTGGAAAACATTTTGGGTGGCTAACACATATACTACAGCTGTTAATTCTGTTGCCCATGCACTCATAGTTTTAGCAAACTTTAAAGCTATATTGTACCTTTCTTGGCCATGTTCATCCTCTACATATGTGCCACACCCAGTTCTCTTCTCACCATCCTGTACTGGTGAGGAGCCATCTGCAAACAATTTAAAATAGGCTTTTTCCTTCTCCTTTGTATCTTTGTTCGCAGTCATTACTTTATCTGATCTTCCCCTATACCTTCCTTTTTGTTTTGATACAAATGGTCCCTTGGGATCATTTGCTATCATAACATTCATGTTCATCTCCTTGGTACACTAGGTTGCCAACTAACATAATGGTGGTACTTGCTTGTTTTACATCAACAGCAATGTCCATCTAACAATTCTGTTTTAGCTTACTGAACCACCTTTAATCCTTCCATCTAGCAGCAGCTGTATAGGGGTATGTTCTGTCAGTATTGTAAGTGGATTAAGTCCCACTATGTAGGCGAAATGTTGTACCACCCAGAAAACAGCTAACAAGTGTTTTTCATATACAGTACACCCCTGTTCTTCTGGTGAGAGCATGTGTGAAGCACACGCTACTGGTCTTCACTTCCCAATGGCACTGCTGAGAGAGTAGTATCAGCTGTGGCCACCTCCAACAAGAATGGCTCATTCGGATTTGGACTTTTTAGAGCAGGCGCAGTGGCCAAAGCTTTCTTCAGAGCTGTACTGGCCCGGGTATGCTCTGATTTCCATCCCCATGCCACACTCTTTTTCAGTAACTCTATTAAAGGGGCTGCCTTAGTGAAAAACCCATCAATGTGATCCCTACAGTATCCTACCAGCCCCAGAAAGGACCTCAGCCCTTTCCCAACTTGCGGAATAGGCAGTTTCATAACAGATTTTACTCTTCACTTATCAATTTCTCTTTTTCCTGGTGTCAAGATCATTCCCAAGTAACTAACTTCTTGTTTCATCACCTGTGCTTTTTTTGTAGGGTTTACCTTTAGTCTCAGTGCCTGTAATAATTGCAGCAGTTCTGCCAATAGTTGATAATGCTGGTGAAAGGAACCCGAGATGAGGGCAGTGGATGTATACTGTTGTCCTTGAAGGGTTAATGCAAACTTGTATTGACACTCTCTAGTGGGATAAAACAAAAACCATTATTTATATCTAAAACTGTGAACCATTGAGTTCTTTCATTCTGTTTAACCACTGTTTCCAGGGTAGTTGCTACAGTTGGGGCTGTAGCAGTAGTCAACGTGGCTTTGTCAAGGACAGGTCGTGCCTTACGAGCCTGAATTCTTTGAGGATGTAACAAAACACATTGATGAAGGTAGAACAGTGGATGTAGTGTATACGGATTTCAGTAAGGTATTTGAGAAGGTTCCCATGCAAGGCCCATTTAGAAAGTAAGGAGGCATAGGATCCAAGGAGACTTTGCTTTATGGATCCAGAATTGGCTTGCCTCCAGAAGGGAAAGGGTGGTTGTCGATGGTTGGTATTCTGCATCAAGGTTGGTGACTAGTGGTGTTCCGCGGGGATTTGTTTTGAGACCCCTTCTCTTTGCGATTTTCATAAATGACCTGGATGAAGAAATAGAAGGGTGTGTTTGTAAGTTTGCTGATGACACAAGGTTGGGGGTGTTGTGGATAGTTTGGAGGGTTGTCAGAGGTTACAGTGGGACATCGATAGGATGCAGAACTGGGATGAGAAGTGGCAGATGGAGTTCAACCCAGATAAGGGTGAAGTGGTTCATTTTGGTAGGTCAAATTTGAAGACAGAATATAGTATTAATGGTAAGACTGTTGGCAGTGTGGAGGATCAGCAAGATCTTGTGGTCCGTGTCCATAGGACACTCAAAGCTGCTGCACAGGTTGACAGTGTTGTTAAGAAGGCGTATGGTATGTAGGCACTCATCAAGTGTAAGATTGAGTTCAGGACCCAAGAGGTAATGTTACAGCTATACAAGACCTTGGTCAGATCCCACTTGGAGTACTGTGTTCATTTCTGGTCACCTCACTACAGGAAGGATGTGGATACTATAGAGCGAGTGCAGACAAGATTACAAGGATGTTGCCTGGATTGGAACTTGGGCTTTTCTCCTTGGAGTGTTAGAGAATGAAAGGTGACCTGATAGAGGTGTATAACAGCGGTCCCCAACCACCGGGCCATGGACCAGTGCCCGGCCGCAAAGCATGCGCTACCGGGCTGCGAGGAAACGATATGATTTGGCGATATGAGTCAGCTGCACCTTTCCTCATTCCCTGTCATGCCCACTGTTGAGCTTGAACGCATGCGAGGTCATTACGCATGCGTCATCCATGTCAGCGCGGGAAGGAGATCAACTCCTCGAGCTTGCAGATGATGGCGGGCTGAAAAACATATTTGACATAACATCTCTGCTAGCATTCTGGATCAAAGTCAAAGCTAAATATCCCGAGATAGCCACGAAAGCACTGAAAACGTTGCTTCCATTTCCAACATATCTCTGCAATGAATGCAACGAAAACTAAATTGCGGAATAGACTGGACATAAGGAACCCCGTTCGAGTACCGCTGTCTCCCGTCACCCCTTGATAGGATCGTCTTGTTGCAGGAAAACAAGCCCAGGGCTCCCACTGGTTCAGCGATATTGGTGTGTTGCAATGATTTTATATGTTCATATGGGGAAAGTATGTGCTGTGTGTTTAATATCCAAACGTTACTTAAAATGTTATGATGCTATTGACTTATATAACCATATAACAATTACAGCGTGGAAACAGGCCATCTCGGCCCTTCTAGTCCGTGCCGAACACTCTCTCACCTAGTCCCACCGACCTGCACTCAGCCCATAACCCTCCATTCCTTTCTGGTCCATATACCTATCCAATTTTCTTTAAATGATAATACCGAACCTGCCTCTACCACTTCTACTGGAAGTTCGTTCAATACTTACTTCAAGCTCCCCTGATAATTGACTTACCACTATATTCATGCGAGGAAAATATGCGCTGTATGTTTAATATTAAATTCGTTAGATAAACCCTTTTAGAAACGAAATTGAGTGTGTTAGCCACTTATCACCTATATTGCGTTCGTAATTAACATCCCCCCCGAACAGAATCGCCAAAAATGATTTGTAGAAAAAATGGGCACGTACACGCATGCGCACTGGTGCCCGTACAAGGCTTCATGGCCATTGTAGTCTTTCTCGAGGGTAAATCCAACGTATTTGACTGCTACTCTTGTTCGTTGGAAACCCTACCACCCCCTGCCACCACCACCCCCGATCGGCCGGTCCGCAAGAATATTGTCAATATGAAACCGGTCCGCAGTGCGAAAAAGGCTGGGGACCCCTGGTGTATAAGATGATAGGAGGCATTGATAGTGTGGATAACCAGAGGCTTTTTCCCAGGGCTGAAATGGCTGACAGGAGAAGGCATAGTTTTAAGGTGCTTGGAAGTAGGTACAGAGAGGATGACAGGGTTAAGTTTTTCACACAGAGAGTGGTGGGTGTATGGAATGCACTGCCAATGATGATGGTAAAGGTGGATACAGTAGGGTCTTCTAAGAGACTCTTAGATAGGTACATGGAGCTTAGAAAAATAGAGGGCTATGCAGTAGGGTAATTCTCGGTAGTTTCTAGAGTAGGTTACATGGTTGGGTCAACATTGTGGGCCGTATGGCCTGTATTGTGCTGTAGATTTCTATGTTCTATGTTAACAATGTTAGTTTATTCAGTTCTCAATAGTCTGTTGTCAATCTCCAACTACCATCTGGTTTCCTTACTGGCCATATGGGTGAGTTATTAGTGGAGGCTACTGACCTAAGTACCCCTTGTTGTACCAGACTCTCCTCAGCTTTTTTGGGAAGCCTATATTGCTTCTGTGGTTTGGGGTCTGGACCTTGTTTGCACACACTGCCAGCCATCTTTCCGCAGTCAGGCTTGTACCATGCAAATACCCCTGAGTTCTATGCAATGATTTGCTGTACTGTGTGATCACTGCTCAGCTCCTCTGGTTCTATCCTAATATTCACCTACTGGAATCTGTCATTTTCCTCAGTATCATGCCTCATTATGTGTAGGTTCAGTGGGATCAAACATTTCTAATGCCTTTTTAGATTCGTCAGTAGAGTGAGACACCAATGTCCTTAATCATCTATTTGAGGGCTCTGGTCCTAAGTGGTCTTGATCTAATACTGCTCCATATAATCTTTGGAACACTGTCCATAAATGAGGTGCAAACGCAGTGGGATGTTCACCTCTTTGGTAATGTTTGGCTAGCGTATCTACTGGGTCCCCTCTGCAAACACATTATAATCAATTTCCTTTCCTCGCCATCATCTACTCTCTGATGACTAGTTGCTTGAAACAGTTCCAAGGGTCATCTTTGAACCCACAAATCCCAATGTCTTTGACACTGTCTCTCAGCTGCTGTATTTCAAACAAAGTAGTGAATGTTATATTCTGGTTTTGATTTCCTGTCCCGGCTACTCCCTCTCTGGTAGTAACTGGGGGGGCCAGTGATAATTCCTTAGCATTGTATGCAGGCAGAGGATTCTCAGGAAAAAGTGCTTCATCATTATCATAACCATATCTGGCCACATCATCTGCTAAATTGTTACAATGTATATCTACATATTTACTCTCCTCCTCTCTTTCAGATCCGAAGGCATATATTATTCCTTTCTGCGCAGCAAGTTCCTGCAGCTTTTGTATCTGTTTTAAACACTTTGTATGATCACTAATGTTATTTCTTTTTTCAGAAGCTGATTTCTGTATCACAATTATAGCCGCCTTTAAATCACCGCACTGTTTCTTTAATTCCTCCACCTGGCTCTTGTCTAAATTAGCTGCCTCTTCCCGTTTACTTTGTTCATTAACCAATTTCTCATATTTCAGCTGAAATTGATTCATATACACCAAATCCATACTTCTTTGATTTTGTAAATCTGTAACATTTCTCTTGAGGGTTTCTAACTCCTTTCGGAGTCTTTTGTTTTCGTCTTCTAACTTATCTCGCTCAGCATCAGCTTTTTGCTGATTTCCTATTAACTCCTTAATGAGGCAGGCAACTGCTACTGGTTTCAGTAGCCGCTTGAATTCCCTTTCTGACAATTTTCTTTTGGCAGTTATAAAAACAGCTTCGCCACCTTCACCACTAGTGTGTCCAGCATACTCCCCGTATTGTGGCCATTCCCCCAATACGTTCTTCTGGAGGAATCCCCTCCAATCAAAACAATCCAAGTCCTTCAGAATTCCCTGAGATTTACATCCTGGGTCGGTACTAACTAGCTACCCAGCCCCCAGATCTCTCTGTTTCTCACCGATGTGGTCCGGCTCGAGTCCCTTGATGACTCAACAGGAGATCTATCCTCAGGCCCACAACAGGGACACCAATTCTGTTGTAAGAATTACCCCTTGTAACAATGATCAATGAAGCACAGAGAGATCTTTATTTATCAATAAGTACCTTTATTGTTTAAACTAACAAGTACATGGATTCATATACTAAATATCTTGTGTGCACACCCACGAAGTATCCCTGACTCTCCTGAATAGTCAAAGAATAGCAAAAGTATTACCTGGGCAAAGGAGTCTACGATGGCCAGGCATTCCTCGTAGTCCTGATTCAGTCACTGCTTGTTTCACACAGAGTCGCTCATGCTTGTATCTGTGATGGTTATTCTTCAAACTTACCGCTGCCAACATACACGAAGCATCCATTTTTATATCCATTCCTTATCAATTCAAATATTGCATTCCAGTGTCATTGGCCACAGGTCATGTGTCTGACCTTTAACACCTTGTTATTGGCTCTGTTCCAAGCCAGCATCCATTTATTACCTTCTTCCCATCAAGTGACAGCTGATAATTTATTGCTGCTTGTTCTCAATCAACAATGAGCTGGAATCGCTCCAGGCAGGCCCCAACCCCAACATTTACAAACCAGCATGTTATATCCAACTAAAGAATGTCGCAAATAACTTGTTATTTGGAAACGACCTCCAGTCCAGCAGATTACCTGAAGTATCTCCGTGTCTTCTTTAAAACATTGATCAAGCCGAGCACTTCAGGCTCACAGTATGGAGAACAGTGTCTTCACAAAATGGCACCCCCATCCCCAAGCACGTGGCAAGATAAAGACAATTAGTATGTCTGCATCCACTGTCCTTGGTTTATTCGAATTCACTGGTTTGTAGACTGTCATTCTTTTTGGTCAACAGTGTATTAGGTACACAGAATCAATCTCGAATTGGTATGGCATTTGCTGTGCCCGTGACCGCAAGAAACTAGGGGGAGTTGTGGGCACAGCTCAGCATATCACAGAAACTAACCTCCCCTTCACAGACTCTGTCTACACTTCTTGTTGCCTCGATAAAGCAGCCGGCATTATCAAAGACCCACTCCCCACCCTCCCCCGACATTCTCTCTTCTCCCTCCTCCTGATGGGCTGAAGATACAAAAGCCTGAAGGAACGTCCCAGCAGGCTCAGGGACAGCTTCTATCCCACTGTTATAAGAATTAGTACCTTGAGATTCAAGGTTTAAAGTAAATTTATTATCAAAGTATGTATACAGCACCACATACGACCCTGAGATTCATTTTCTTGCAGGCATTCACAGTAGAACAAAGAAATGTGGGATGGCACGGTAGTGTAGTGATTAGCTCAGTGCTTTACAGTACCGGTGACCTGGGTTCTATTCCTGCCGCTATCTGTAAGAAGTTCGTATGTTCTTCCTGTGACTGCGTGGTGTCCCTCTGGGTGCTCCACAGCCTAAAGACATACTGGTTGGTAGGTTAGTTGGTCATTGTAAATTGTCCCATGATTAGGCTATGGTCAGATCAGGGGTTGCTGGATGGCGCAGCTCAAAGGCTCATAGCGCTACACTGCGCTATATCTCTATCAATATATCAATCCAAATTTTTACAACTGTGCTGGGGTATTATGCCTCTGCTACGTTTTTGGTAATGAGTTCAGGATCTCCAGGAAAATATTTTTCCTTCCATGAATTACCCTCAGTTTGGGCCTTGTTGCAAAATGAAGTGGATAGTACTATTTATTCCCTTTAGGCTCCTCATAATTTTTATATATCTCTACTTAATTCTCCCTTCAGATTCCAAAGCAAACAACCTCAGCCTATCTAGCAGTGTCCCTTCTAATTTGCGCAGGTGCATAGCCGTGCGATAACTGAAATATTCCTGCGCACGTAGCCTTTGCCGCACAGTTGGAATTTTAAAAATATGATGTCAAATAATTTTGAAATTCTGCTAATATAACTTCTGAATCTATATTAATATAATTCTGAAATAACCTGTCATTAATAATGTGTGATTGAGCATAATCTGTAAATTTTCTAGCTAATAAACGTACCGCAACCTTTACTTTGGAACATTTTGGAGCTTCAGTGTATTTACATTGTCAGTGTTGCAAGATGGCGATACCTTTTATTGAACTAACAAAGTGAAAAATCTGCTTGGATCTGTAAGTTCTGATAGCAATACTGTTCACTCAATGTGTGTGTAATCAGGTGGACAATAAATTTCCTGACAATGAGTTAAGAGAATGCCAAGCTTTTGACCTTATTGCTATTTCAGATGCAACCAATTTTGAATTTGGAAAAGAGTATGTTGTATGATTGACAAAACAATACTCAGCTACTATTATGAACTACAACAAAAGTGTTGCAGCAAGATTTTGATTTTAAATTTGTTGTTTCCGAAAAAGTTAAAACTGGTTCAATTAAGGTGTTCACTGATATGTTGAACTGCATTCTTAGAAATAAAGAATTTGAAGAACTGTCAATTCTTCTTGACATCATTGGAACATTTCAAGCTTCTAGTGCTCACTGTGAACATGGGTTCAGTCTTATAAATTCAATGGAATGTAGATGTTGTGCTGGTTCCCCCACTCCTCTCTGCCTCTCTGTAAAGACCCGTCGTGTTTCCTCATTTTTCTACACCTTCCTGTAATATCCTTTTGTGCCTTCCTCATTTCTCCACACTCTCTGTAACGTCCCATTGTCCTTGCCTCATTCCCCCACACCTCACTGTAATGTCCTGTTGTGCTTTTCTCATTTCTCCACACCTCCCTGTAACGTCCCATTGTCCTTGCCTCATTTCCCACACCTCCCTGTAACATCCCATTTTTTTTGCCCATTTCCCCACACCTTCCTGTAACGTCCCGTTGTCCTTGCCCATTTCCCCACACCTCACTGTGAGGTCCCATTGTGCTCTCTTCATTTCTCCACACCTCTCTCAGTGCCCCTGTCGTGCTCTTCTCATTTCACCACACCTTTCTGTAATGTCTTGTTGTGGTTTCTTCATTTTCCCACACCTCTCTGTGATCCCATCATGCTGTCCTCATTTACCCACACCTCTCTTTAATGACCCATCATAGTTTCTCATATCTCCACAACTCTCTCAGTGCCCGTGTTGTCCTTTCCTCATTTCCCCACACCTCACTGTAATGTCCCATCGTGCTTTCCTCATTTCCCCACACCTCACCGTATTGTCCCTTTGTGCTTTCCTCGTTGTCCCACAGCTCATTGTAATGTCCAGTTGTGCTTTCCTCATTTCCCCACAGCTCTCTCAGTGACCCTGTCGTGATTTCCCTTATTGCATTTTCTTAAATGCGTTATCTCACTTCCCTCGATTGAATTTCATTTAATACTTATTTTTCCAGCTGACCAGATCACCTGTATGTTGTCATTCTAAAGTATTCTTCCAGAATATCAACCATCTGGGCAATTTTATAATAGCTGATGTCCAACATCTTTATATCAGATATTTCTGCACTTCACATTTACTTTCATAGCAGTGGCTGCATTTCAAACTGAATGATTTGATTTTAGAGCATTCTGTGGTCTTCTGATATGTGATGGTGTAAATTATGTCCCTTTTATGAAACATGCATATGTTTCAAAACAGCTTGAGATGTTAGTCTTATGGGGTTTGCTGTATTTCATGAAATGATGTGAATAAATTTTCTTTGTCATGTGATTTGGACTGAGTTCAAATGGGGCAAAGCAGGTATGTCCTGTACACACGAAACAGGACAAGTCCAACCCAGCCAATTACCACCCTATCAGCCGACTTCCAATCATCAGCAAAGTAATGGAATGGATCATCAATAGTACGATCATGCAGCACCTACTCGGCAGTAACCTGCTTACAGATGCCCAGTTTGGGTTCCGTCAAGGTCACTCAGCTCCTGACCTCATCACCTCCTTGGTCCAAATGTGGACCAAAGAGTTAAATACCAGAGGTGAGGTGAGAGTGATGGGCCTCGACATCAAGGCAGCATTTGACCAAGAATGGCATCAAGGTGCCCTAGCTAAAATGGAGTCAATAGGAATTAGGGTGAAAACCTCTGCTAATTGGAATCATACCTGACACAAAGAAAGGTGGTTGGAGGTCAATCACCTCATCCTCACGACATCACTGCAGGAGTTCCTCAGGGAAGTGTCTTCGGACCAACCATCTTCAGCTGCTTCATCAATGACCTTCCTTCTGTCATAAGGTCAGAAGTGGGAATGTTCACAGATGACTGCACAATGTTCTGCACCATTTTTGACTCCTCAGATAGTGAAGAAGTTTATAACCGAATGCAGCAGGACTTGGTCAATATCCAGGCTTGGGCTGACAAGTACCACCCAAGTACCAGGCGATGACCATCTCCCAACAAGAGAGGCTCTAACTATCGTCCCTTGACATTCACCATCATTGAATCCCCTACTATCAGCATCCTGAGAGTTAACATTAACAGGAAACTGAACTGGTCTAGCCACGTAAACACCGTGACTACCAGAGCAGGTCAAAGGCTAGAAATCCTGCCGCATGTAATTCACCTCCTGACTTCCCAAGGCCTGTCCACCATCTACAAGGCTCAGGTCAGGAGTGTAATGGAACACTTGCCACTCGCCTGGATCAGTGCAGCTCCATCAGCACTCAAGAAGCTCGACACCATCGCGTACAAGGCAGCCCACTTGATTGGTACCCCTTCCACAAGCATCCAATCTCTCGTCCGTCGATTAACAGTTACAGCAATGTGTGCTATCTTCAAGGTGCACTGCAACAACATGCCAAAGTTCCTAAGGCAACACCTTCCAGACCCACGACCACTACCATCTAGAAAGATGAGAACAGCAGATACCTGGGAACACCACCACTAGGAAATCCCCCTCCAAGTCACTCACCATCCTAACTTGGAAACATATCGCTGTTCCTTCATTGTCACTGGGTCAAAATCATGGAATTCCCTCCTTAACAGCACTGTGGGTGTACCCACACCTCAGGGACTGCAGCAGTTCAAGAAGGCAGCTCATCACCACCTTCTCAAGAGCAACTAGGGATGGGCAATAAATGCTGGTTTAGCTGGCGACGCCCACATTCCTTAAGTGAATGAAATAAACAAAACAAAGTAAATTGCCTCTTCTATCTATAAATTTTGCTCTACGAGTACTGCTTTGAAATACGTATTTGCCAGTTTAGTGCCCCAGTTGGCATTGTCTCTTTAATTTTCACAGATTAGCAAAAAGTAAATAGTTTTTAACATGAGAATACAAACACAAGAAAATCTACAGATGCTGGAAATGCAAAGCAACACACATAGAATGTTGGAGGAACTCAGTAGGTCTGGCACCATCTATGGAAAAGAGTAAACGCCCGACATTTAGAGCCGGCCTGCTACCTGACCTGCTGAGTTCCTCCAGGATTTTGTGTGTTGTGGCGACCCATTTTCTATGCAGGCAAACCGGCTCACAAAATGGCGTGAGCGTCGGCAGAGAGGCCAGCCCCAAAATGACGCTGGGCCTTCTTCACCAGCCTGGGGAGAAAACCCACGCGCAGGAAGAGACTTTTGTAATGCACCTCTGATGTTATTTCTGCCCGGAGAGGGTGGGAACGGAACTGCGTGAAAGCCAGTGCCGCGAAGTTTGGATAAACTAGTCTCGGGTGCAGTTTACAGACTGCGTGTTGTTATTTCTAGCTCTGTGTGTAGCACATCGCTACGTTGGTGACCCCAACGGTCCAAACGGGATTTGGACCAAAGATGATCGACTCTTCATCTGTACATGCAGTTTCACTAAAACTGCCAACTTTCTGGACGCTGCGACCAGACATGTGGTTTGACCAAGCAGAGGCCCAGTTCCAGATACGGCAGATATCTTCGGATTCCACACGTTACTATCACGTGGTGAGCTCCCTTGACCAGGAGACAGCCGCGCAGGTTAAGGATTTCATACAGTCACCCCCGGAAGACGGCAAATATGCAGCATTCAAAGCGCTGCTCATAGTGACCTTTGGCCTGTCAAGGCGTGAGCGAGGTGCCCGCTTGCTGCACCTGGACAGTTTGGGAGACAGGCCGCCATCAGCATTAATGAACGAGATGCTGGCCCTGGCTGAAGGCCACAAGCCCTGCCTCATGTTTGAGCAGGCGTTCCGAGAGCAACTGCCCGAGGACATGCATCTGCTGCTGGCCGACGCAGATTTCAGTGACCCCCGGAAGGTGGCGGCCCGGGCAGAGATGCTGTGGAAAGTCAAGAGGGAGAGTGGGGTGTCCGTCGGATAGATTAACAAGCCGTGCGCCCAACAGCAGGTCAGACCAGGCCCGGCAACGGAGCGCACACAACACAGAGGCAGGAGTGAGGAGGCAAATGAACAATGGTATTTCTACCACCAGCGGTGGGGCACAGAAGCCCGCCATTATCGCCCGCCCTGTAAGTTCCCGGGAAACGCCAGGGCCAGCCTCTTGTACGTCTGGGACAAACAGTGGGGACGGCGCTTCTTGGTTGACACCGGAGCAGAAATCAGCGTCTTACCCCCAACGGGGTACGACACCCGCAATAGGGAGCCGGGACCCACCCTGAGGGCCACAAACAGCAGCACGATATGGACCTACGGCACCCGCACAGTGCAGCTGCAGTTCAGCGCCAGTCGATTCACGTGGGACTTCACACTGGCTGCCGTGGCCCAACCACTCCTGGGGGCAGACTTCTTGCGAGCTCACAGCCTGCTGGTCGACTTGCAAGGGAAAAGACTGGTCCATGCCAAGACTTTCCAGACGTTCTCCCTGGGTGAAGCCAAGTTGCCAGCCACGCACCTAGACTCCATCATGGCGTCTGACAACGAATTCACTAGAATCCTGGCGGACTTTCCATCGGTTCTGGCACCGCAGTTCACAGCAGCCATGCCCAGACACGGAGTACAGCACCACATTCCAACCCAGGGACCACCCACTTTCTACACAGGGGAACCGGCTCACAAAATGGCACGCACGTCGGCAGAGAGGCCAGCCCCAAAATGGCGCTGGGCCTTCTTCATCAGCAAGGGGAGAAAGCCCACGCACGGGAAGAGACTTTTGTAATGCACCTCTGACGTCATTTCCGCCCGGAGAGGGCGGGAATGGAACTGCGTGAAAGACAGTGCCGCGAAGTTTGAATAAACTTGTCTCGAGTGCAACTTATAGACTGTGTGTCGTTATTTCTAGCTCTGTGTGTAACACATCGCTACAGTGTGTTTTAATGTGAAAATATTCAGTTTATAGTAGTATTTAGAATGGCTGAATAGAAAGGTTACACTGCAGCCTTTTTTGCTGTTGCAATAGAAGTGCATCAAGCAATATTAAACTGATTTGAACTGATCTCTTCAGTACAATAGTGTTTCATATTGGAATCAGTTTACTGTAAGCATTTCAAGACAGCTGCAGTCTAAACTTCTTGGCATAAATTCATCTGTGATGAAGGAGATGCACCTCACTTTCATAAAGTGAATTAAAAATTCTAGCTTGCCAGTAAGGTCAAGATATGAATGTGTGTTTAAAATTAATATAACTGGTGTCTTTCACTCTGAATAAATATTTGGATAATTTACAATTTAAGAATAATGGTTGTCCTTTAACTTAATATTATCTTTTTAAAATTTGTTTCAGCTTTACTAATAGAAGCTCAGTCAACTCCATTTAAGATCACTCCTTCAACCATGGCAAATATAGTTAAAGGCTTATATACACTTAGACCTGGTAAGTGCCTTTTGCTTTGCTTTAAATAAAATATATTATTCAAGGCTTATTGAAGGTTTTTTACATCTTGAAGTAATGTTGCAAAGCATTATTCTGAAGCTCCTAATACACTACCCTTTACAATTGTGAAGTTCTTTTATTCCTTTATCTTGCACCCTTCCACTTTATAATATCTTTTTAAATCATAGTCTTATTTCCAGGGTTAATTTATTGCTTTCTGCCCTCAGGCGTCTTTTGCAATACTGCAAGTGATCATAAGATTGGAGCAGAATTAGGCCATTCATCCCATCGAGTCTGCTTTACCATTCCGTCATGGCTGATCCTGGATCACACTCAACCCATACACCTGCCTTTTCACCACATCCTTTGATGCCCTGACCTATCAGGAAATGATTAACTTCCACATTAAATATACCCACGGACTTGGCCTCCACCGCAGTCTGTGGCAGAACATTCCACAGATTCACTACTCCCTGGCTAAAAAAATTCCCCCTTATCTCTGTTCTTGAAGGTCACCCCTGAATTTTGATACTGGGCCCTCTAGTTCTGGATACTCCCACCACAGGAAATATCCTCTCCACATCCACCCTAAGTCCTTTCAACATTCAGTAGGTTCCTATGAGATACCCCCGCATCCAGTAAGTGTAGGCTCAAAACTGGCAAACACTCCTCATATGTTAACCTCTTCATCCCTGGAATCATCCTGGTGAACCTCTTCTGGACTCTCTCCAATGATATCCTTTCTGAGATACGCGGCACAAAACTATTAACGATACTCCCAAGTGCAGTCTGACTAGTGTCTTATAAAGGCTCAGCATTATCTCCTTGCTTGACTTTGGCATTCAACTTGGCCTTAGCAACCACAAACAAAAGTTGGTTAATCAAGTACACTGTATATTACTGAAGGGGTTAATTAGATAAAATATGTGTAGCTTTAGTACATGGGTCTTAATTTAAGTATTCTGTTTTGGCTTGTAAAGCTGAATGGTTTTTAGGCCATAAGATATAGCAGCAGAATTAGGCCATTTGGACCATCGAGTCTGCTCCACCATTTCATCATGATGGATCCATTTCCTTCTCAACCCCATTCTTCTGTCTTTTCTCCATATCCTTTCACGCCCTGACTTCAAGAACCTATCAACCTCTGCCTTAAATACACCCAATGACCTGGCCTCCACAGCCACCCGTGGCAATTAAATCTACAAATTCCCCATCCTCTAGCTAAAGAAATTCCTCCTATATCCATTCCAAATGGACTTGCCTCAATTCTGAGGCTGTGTCCTCTGGTATGAGATTTCCCCACCATAAGTAGCATCCTCTCTACATCCACTGTATCTAGGCCTTTCAGCATTCGATAGGTTTCAATGAGATACCTCATCGATCTTATAAATTCCAGTGAGTAAAGACCCAGAGCCATCGATCGTTCCTTATAGGATAAGCCTTTCATTCCCAGAATAATTCTTGTGAACTTCCTCTGGATCATAAGACCAGAAAGATGTAGGAGTAGAAGTAGGCCATTCGGCCCATTGAGTCTGTTCCACCATTCAGTCATGGGCTGATCTAATTCTTCCAGTCATCCCCACTCCCCTGCTTTCACCCCATACCCTTTGATGCCCTGGCTAATCAAGAACCTATCTATCTCTGCCTTAAATACACCCAATGACTTGGCCTCCACAGCCGCTTGTAGCAACAAATTCCACAGATTTACCACCCTCTGACTAAAGTAATTTCTCCACATCTCAGTTCTAAATGGATGTCCTTCAATCCTGAAGGTGTCCTAGAATTCCCTACCATGGGAAATAACTTTGCCATATCTAATCTGTTCAGGTTTTTTAACATTCGGAATGTTTCTGTGAGATCCCCCCTCATCCTCCTGAACTCCAGGGAATACAGCCCAAGAGCTGCCAGACGTTCCTCATATGGTAACCCTGTCATTCCTGGAATCATTCTCATGAATCTTCTCTGAACCCTCTCCAATGTCAGTATATCCTTTCTAAAATAAGGAGCCCAAAACTGCACACAATACTCCAAGTGTGGTCTCACGAGTGCCCTATAGAGCCTCAGCATCATATCCCTGCTCTTATATTCTATACCTCTAGAAATAAATGCCAACATTGCATTTGCCTTCTTCACTAACCTCCAGGTTGAGAAATCCTTTCTGATGTCAGCAAATCCTTTCTTAAATAAGGGGCCCAAAGCTGTTCACAATACTCCCAAGTGATGCCTCACCCAAGCCTTATAAAGCCTTGGCATTACATCTTTGCTTTTATATTCCCATCCTCTCAAAGTAAATGCTAACATTGCATTTACCTTCCTCACCACCAACTCAGCCTGTAAGTTAACATTTAGGGGATCCTGCATGAGAACTTCCTGCTTCTCAACATTTCCTGCCCCTCAACATTTCCTGCCCCTCTCGGCAACCTTCCTGCTTCCTCAGCACTGCCTGTCCCTCCACTTATTTTCATATTGTCTGCAAACTTGGCCTCAAAGCCATCAAATCCGTCATCCAAATCATTGACATTCAATGTAAATAGAAGTGGTCTCAGCACCGGCCCTTGCGCAACACCACTAGTCACCGGCAACCAATCAGAAAAGGCTTTCTGACCTCCGACCATTTATTAACACTCTGACCTCCTACCAGTCAGCCAACGCTCTATATGCTAGTAGCTTTCCAGTAATACCTTGCGTTTTTATGTTGTTAAGCAGCCTCATGTACACTTTGTCAAAGGCTTTCTGAAAATCCAAGTACACAACATCAACCAATCTCCTTTGTCTATCCTGCTTGTTATTTCCTCAAAAAGAATTCCAACAGGTTTGTCAAGCAAGATTTTCCCTTAAGAAAGCCGTAGTCTTTGATCTATTTTATCATGGGCCTCTACGTATGCTGAAACTACCTCCTTAACAATTGACTCTAACATCTTCCCAACCACTGAGGTCAGGCTAACTGACTATAATTTTCTTTCTTCTACTTCCATCCCTTCTTGAATAGTGGAGTGACATTTACAATTTTTCAGTTCTCTAGAACCATGCTAGAATAATGCCTCCACAATCTATTTCAGAATGCTGTGGTGTAGTCCATCTGGTGCAGGTGACTTACCTACCTTCAGACCTTGTCCTGTGGTCCAATATCTACTCTTGCCTCATTGTTACTCTTTATATATCTGAAAAGCATTTGTCTTCTGTTGTTCTTTTAAGTATCCCAATCCTCTAATTTTCCATTAATCTTTGCTCTATTATATGCATTCGTTTTTGCATTTTTGTTGGCCTTGACTTCCCTTATCAGCTACAGTTGCATCATCCTGCCTTTAGAATACTACTACTTCTTTGGGATGTATCTATCCTGCACCTTCCGAATTGATCCCAGAAACCCCAGCCGTTGCTGCTCTGCTGTCATTCCTGGTATTGTCCCCTCCCAAGCAACTTTGGACAGCTGCTCTTTCATGTCTCAGTAATTACCTTTACTACATTATATTACTGATATTTCTGACTTTAGCTTCTGCCTCTCAAATTGCAGGGTGAATTCTATCATAATATGATCACTCAGTCCTAAAGGTTCCTTTACCTAAAGCTCCCTAATCAAATCTGGTTCATTACACAACACCCAATCCAGAATAACTCCCTCAATGTCACAAAAACAAAGGAGTTGGTTGAGGACACAGGGAGTAATGGAGACAGGCTGACCCCTGTTGACATCAATGGATCTAGGGTTGACAGCTGAACAGCTTTAAGTTCCTTGGCATACACATCACTGAGGATCTCACGTGGTCTGTACGTACCAGCTGTGTGGTGGAAAAAGCACAACAGCACCTCTTTCATCTCAGACGGTTGAAGAAATTTGGTATGGGCCCCTAAACCCTAATAATTTTCTACAGGAGCATAATTGAGAGCGTCCTGACTGGCTGCATTACTGCCTGCTATGGGAACAGTATTTCCCTCAGTTGCTGGATTCTGCAGAGAATGGTGCGGACAGCCCAGTGGTTCTGTAGGTGTGAACTTCCCACTATTCAGGACATCTACAAAGACAGATGTGTAAAAAGGGCCCAAAGGATCATTGGGGACCCAAGTCACCCCAGCCACAAACTGTTCCAGCAGCTGCAACTTCCGGGAAACAGTACCGCAGCATAAAAGCCAGGACCAACAGGCTCCGGGACAGCTTCTTCCACCAGCCCACCAGACTGATTAATTCACGCTGATACAATTGTATTTCTGTGTTATATTGACTGTCCCACTGTACATACTATTTATTACATATTAATATAAATTGCATATTGCATATTTAGACGGAAACGTAACAAATATTTTTCTTCTCATGTATGTGAAGGATGTAAGTAAAAAATGTCAATTCAATTCAATAAATACAAGCATGATCTACCATCTTATAGGCATTCTACAAATCCTTACTCTTGGGATCCAAAATCAGCACCAACCTGATATTCCAAATCTACCTGCATATTGAATAACATTGCCCTTTTGACATGCCTTTTCTATGTCCCAATGTAATTTGTAGCCCACATCCTGGCTACCGTTCAGAGGCCTGTATGTAACTCCCATCAGGGTCCTTTTACCCCTGTAGTTTCTTAACTCTATCCACAAAGATTCTACTTCTTACGATCATCTTGTCATCTTTTTGGTCCCATTGAAATCAGCATGAGATTGTGTAACACATTTTTGTGGTGAATTTTGTGGTGAAGTTGATAACATGGTATCTAAACTTGCTGTGAAAATTCATTGATTTTGACAATCGGCTGATGTTACAGTTGAGTAGGTCGATTGTCACTTGCTGGTCATAAATAACATATTTTCCAAGCAACTCCCACCAGTGATTTTTTTCCCCTTTACCTAATCTCTACTAAGATGGATTCAACATTCTGCTCCTTAGATCTTGTATCATCTCTCACTATCGCCCTGATCTCATCCTTAATTGAGAGCGCCATCCCACCTCCCTTACCTTCCTGTCTATCCTTTCATATCACCTGATATCCTTGGATATTTAATTTCCAATCCTGTCCACCCTGCTACCACGTTTCTGTAATGGCCACTAAATCATACCCCTTTGTACCTATTTGTGCCACAATTTCACTGATCTTATTTCGAATGCTACAGACATTCAGATAAAGTGCCTTTACACTCATTGTGTTTTTAAAATCTTGTAATCATTTTCTCTTTGGCACTCGACCTTGCTTTACTTTTTTCTTTTTTATCTTTTGCTTTGTCTTTATCTTTATCCACACTCTTTCTCTTTTACCTTATCCATACTTCTCCAATCTGTTGAACCCACCCCCATACTATTTACTATTTAGTTTAAAGCCCTATCCATAGCCCTAGTTATGCGATTCGCTAGAATCCAGGTCCCATCACGGTTCAGGTGGAGCCAGTCTATTGGTGCAGCTCCCTGCTTCCCCAATACTGGTGCCAATTTCCCATGAATTCAAACCCACTTCTCCCACACCAATCCTTGAGCCTCATATTTAACTCTCTAATCTTCTTGATGCAATGCCAATTTGCACGTAGCTCAGGTACTAATCCAGTGATTACCACTTTTTTAGTTCTGCTTTTTAATTTAGTTTCTAGCTGCTCAAATTCCCTCAGCAGAACCTGTTTCTTTGTTCTACCTATGTCATTGGTACCCACATGGACATGACAACTGGTTCTTGCCCCTCCCACTCCGAATTTCTCTGTAGGTCAGATAAGATGTCCTAAACCTGGGCCCCAGACAGGTAACACAGCCTTCAGAACACTCTATCCTCACGACAGAAAACTCTGTCTATTCCCCTCACTATACTATCCTCAATTTCCACTACACTTCGCTTCTCTTCCCCCTTCCTACAGACCCCACTCTCATCCACACGGGGAGCAAGAATCTCAGACCTGTTGGACAATCTCAAGGGCTAAGACTCCTCCAGCACTGTCTCTTGGATCCCACTACCCACTCACTCGCAGTCACACCCTCTTGTCCCTGACCACGAATCAAATTTGAGGCAGCTAATCTAATGGGTGTGACTACCTTCTGAAACAGAGAATCCAGGTAACTCTTGATGTGCCACAGTGTTTGAAGCTCAGAATCCAGGTCATCAACTTGGAGCCTGAGTTCCTCGAGCAGCCAACACTTGCTGTAGATAAAAGAGAGTCGAGCGTAGATATAGAACCAATACAAAATGACGCTGGAGATATTATAATGAGAGATTCAGATGTGGCAGAGGAACTGAATGCGTATTTTGCATCTGTCTTCACAGTGGAAGACGTCTGCAGTATACTGGACGTTCAAGAGTGTCAGGGAAGTGAAGTTTGTGCAGTGAAAATTACGACTGAGAAGGTGCTCAGGAAGCTTAATGATCTGAGGTTGAATAAATCTCCTGGACCTGATGGAATGCACCCTCGGGTTCTGAAGAAAGTAGCTGGAGAGATTGTGGAGGCATTAACAATGATCTTTCAAAAATCAGTAGATTCTGGCATTGTAACAGATGACTGGAAAATTGCAAATGGTACTCTGCTATTTAAGAAGGGTGGGAGGCAGCAGCAAGGAAACTATAGACCTGTTAGCCTGACATCAGTGGTTGGAAAGTTGTTGGAATCGATTGTTAGGAATGAGATTACAGAGTACCTGGAGGCACATGACAAACCAAAGCCAGCATGGTTTCCTGAAAGGAAAATCCTGCCTGACAAACCTACTGCAATTCTTTGAGGAAATTACAAGCAGGATAGACAAAGGAGATACAGTAGACGTGGTGTACTTGGATTTTTAGAAGGCTTTTGAGAAGGTGCCGCACATGAGGCTGCTTAGCAAGATAAGAGCCCATGGAATTACAGGGAAGTTACTAGCACGGGTGGACCATTGGCTGGTCGGCAGAAAACAGAGTGGGAATAAAGGGATCCTATTCTGGCTGGCTGCCGGTTACCAGTGGAGTTCCACATGGGTTGGTGTTGGGACCGCTGCTTTTTACGATGCATGCCAATGATTTGGACTACGTATTAATGGATTTGTGGCTAAATTTGCCGATGGTACAAAGATAGGTGGAGGAGTGGTTAGTTGAGGAAACAGAGAGTCTGCGGGGAGACTTGGATAGTTTAGGAGAATGGGCAAAGAAGTGGCAAATGAAATACAATGTTGGAAAGTGTATGGTCATGCAATTTGGTGGAAGAAATAAATGGGCAGACTATTATTTAGATGGGGAGAGAATTCAAAATGCGGAGATGCAAAGGGACTTGGGAGTCCTTGTGAAAGATGCCCTAAAGGTTAACCTGCAGGTTGAATCGGTTGTGAAGAAGGCGAATGCAATGTTGGCATTCATTTCTAGAAGTATAGAATATAAGAGAATATATGGTCTTATAGATGTGGTCACCAGGGACCACAATGGGATCCACCAGCTCCCTCATCATACAGCTACAGCATATCACCTGATCCTGCAACATCCCAACCTTATTTAATTAGCTGCAATTTCGTGACTTTTTATTGAACTCCTACAACAGCCTTACCTGATTCTTACCTGTGCCTCCCTGCCAAAGCCTCAACTTCCCCTCCTACACTGGTCCACTCACACAATGGCTGCTCTGCTTTGGTCCTGCTTTACTTTTATTTGCTCCTGCTAATGAATCGTGAATCGATTGGTCCGCCGCAAAACACTACTTCTTTAACATCCCCCTCCCCCTCCCTCTCCCCCCTCCCCGCAGATGTTGCCACCCTTCTGGCACCAACAGAGCATGCCCACGATTCATTAAACCTAACCATATGTCTTTAGAATGTGAGAAGAAACCCATACGGTCACGGGGAGAACATATAGACTCCCTACAGTCTGTGGTGAGAATTGAACCCCGATCGTACAGCCTGCCACCAGACATTGGGGGGCAATTTCTGACATATATGTTACTACTTTCTATTTTAGGATTAATTTCCTTGTGGGCATTTACAGGGACAAAGATTGGTATAATTTTATGAAAAACTACCCATAAATTCTGACAAGCAACCAATGTGCAAAAGCAGACAAACTGCAAATGGAAGTAATACTGACAATGTAAGACCTTGAAAGTGAGTTTGTAGATTGTAGAGTCAGTTAAGAGTGCTGGTGAATAAAGTTATCCACGTCGGTTCAGGCACCTAATGCTTATATGTTAATAACTATTCCTGAAGCTGATGGTGTGGTATCCAAGGCTTCTGTACTTCTTCTCAAGCCGCATTTTAGGTGTAGCCCACAACAGTTTCAGAAGGTATCTCTCTTACGACTTCTCAAGGGCATCTGGGGATGGACAATTAAATGCTTGCTCAGCCTGCAAAGCCCACATCCCTCAAATGTAAAGGAGGAATGCAGGAGTTCCAGAACTGTCTTTTGATATCATGGCATCATCTGCCTGAGTGCGGCAGGCAGCCGTCTCCTGACCGAGTGCGGCGGGGGGACCGTCCCCTGACCGGGTGCAGCGGGGGGATCGTCCCCTGACCGTGCGCGGCAGGTAACCGTCTCCTGACCGGGCGCGGCGGGGGGATCGTCTCCTGACCGGGTGCGGCAGGCAGCCGTCTCCTGACCAGGCGCGGCGGGGGGATCGTCTCCTGACCGGGTGCGGCGGGGGGGGGCGTCTCCTGACCGGGCGCGGCGGGGAGATCGTCTCCTGACCGGGCACGGCGGGGGGATCGTCTCCTGACCGGGCGCGGCAGGCAGCCGTCTCCTGACCGGGCGCAGCGGGGGGATCATCTCCTGACTGGGCGCGGCGGGGGGATCGTCTCCTGACCGGGTGCGGCGGGGGGGGGGCGTCTCCTGACCGGGCGCGGCGGGGGGAGGCATCTCCTGACCGGGCGCGGCGGGGGGATCGTCTCCTGACCGGGTGCGGCAGGCAGCCGTCTCCTGACCAGGCGCGGCGGGGGGATCGTCTCCTGACCGGGTGCGGCGGGGGGGGGCGTCTCCTGACCGGGCGCGGCGGGGAGATCGTCTCCTGACCGGGCGCGGCGGGGGGATCGTCTCCTGACCGGGCGCGGCAGGCAGCCGTCTCCTGACCGGGCGCAGCGGGGGGATCATCTCCTGACTGGGCGCGGCGGGGGGATCGTCTCCTGACCGGGTGCGGCGGGGGGGGCGTCTCCTGACCGGGCGCGGCGGGGGGAGGCATCTCCTGACCGGGCGCGGCAGGGGGGATCGTCTCCTGATCAAGGGTGGCAGAGAAATTTAATTGACAACCTACTGCAAAAATGTCCAGGACTTGACAATCAGAGCTGCATCTTCCTGCTTCATTTTGTCAGAAATCTGCATATTCGATGATGACAGTACCTTGTAGCATGGCTCTGGTTTGAGTTAGTGTGGTGTGTAACATCTATAGCAGAGGAGGCAATGATCAGCCTGTAATAAAAGAGAACTTTTCTGCCACTTTAACGTTCAACAATTTATCAATATCCCAGCGTAATCACTGACCCAAAGCTTTACCTAGACCAGTCATCCAAATACTGTAGCTGCATGAACAGGCCAGAACCTAGGAATCATATGGGAGTAGTTCTCCAAAAAGTTTTCAGCATCTACAAGGCACAGCTCATCATATTTTTGAGTAAGGTTCATTTGTCTGGATGTATGCAGCTCCAACCAGGAACAATCAGAGCAACACTATATATCAGAGAAAGCAGTTTACTTGATCAATACTTCTTCCATCATGCCAGGTCTTTACCATTTACACCACTGCTCTAAGTATCTTGACATCTTTAAGCTACATTATAGAATTTTGCCATGGTTATTACAGCAACACAGTTCCAAGAATTTTCAAATATGAGGAAAACAACGGCGGGGAAAAGGGATGCTCTTTGGGAAAGGCCAAGGGCAGCAACCGCAGGGGAAAAGAGATGCTCCTTTGGGAAAGGCCAAAGGCAGCAACCGCAGGAGTAAAGGGATGCTGCTTTGGGAAAGGCCAAGGGCAGCAACCGCAGGGGTAAGGGGATGCTCCTTTGGGAAAGGCCAAGGGGCAGCTGCGGCAGGGGATAAGGGAACACTGCTTTGGGAAAGGGCAAGGAAAGCATTTTTAACGGGGGACAAGTGGATAGCTGATGACTTAAATGAGTATTTTGCGTCAGTCTTCACTGTGGAAGACACTAGCAGTATGCGTGATGTTGTAGTGTGTGAAGGAAGAGAAGTGGGTGCAGTTACTGTTACAAGAGAGAAGGTGCTCAAAAAGCTGAAAGACCTAAAGGTACATAAGTCACTTGGACCAGAGGAACTGCACCCTAGGGTTCTGAAAGAGGTAGCATTAGAGATTGTGGTGGCATTATAAATGATCTTTGAAAAATCATTGGACTCTGGCATGGTGCCAGAGTCCTGGAAAATTGCAAAATGTTACTCCACTCTTTAAGGAAGGAGGAAGGCAACAAAAAGGAAATTATAGACCAGTTAGCCGACCTCAGTGTTTGGGAAGTTGTTAGTCAATTGTTAAGGATGAGATGATGGAGTACTTGGTAACACAGGACAAGGTAGTACGAAGACAGCAAGGTTTCCTTCAGGGAAAATCCTGCCTGATGAACCTGTTGGAATTCTTTGAGGAGACTACAAGTAGGATAGATAAAGAGGATGCAGTGGATCACGTATATTTGGACAAGGTGCCACACATGAGGCTGCTTACCAACTTAAGAGCCCATGGTATTACAGGAAAGTTACTAACATGGTTAGAGAGTTAGAGCGTTGGCTGATTGGTAGGAGGCAGCGAGTGGGAATAAAAGGATCCTTTTCTGATTGGCTGCCAGTGACTAGTGGTGTTCCACAGGGGTCGGTGTTGAGACCACTTCTTTTTATGCTGTATATCAATGAATTAGATGATGAAATAGATGGATTTGTTGTCAAGTTTGCCGATGATTGGTGGAGGGGCAGGTAGTGCTGAGAGAACAGGTAGGATGCAGATTAGAAGAATAGGCAAGAAAGTGGCAAATGAAATACAATGTTTGAAAATGCATGGTCATGCACTTTGGTAGTAGAAATAAATGTGCAGACTATTTTCTAAACAGGGAGAAAATCCAGGAAACTGAGATGCAAAGGGACTTGGGAGTCCTTGTGCAGAACACCCTGAAGGTTAACTTGCAGGTTGAGTCAGTGGTGAGGAAGGCAAATGCCATGTTGGCATTCATTTCAAGAGGTCTAGAACACAAGGACAGGGATGTGATGCTGAGGCTTTATAAGGCACTGGTGAGGCCTCACCTTGAGTATTGTGAACAGTTTTGGGCCCCTCATCTTAGAAAAGATGTGCTGGCATTGGAGAGGGTCCAGAGGAGGTTCACAAGGATGATTCCAGGAATAATCCATTCAGTCCTGCAATGATTTTCGTGAACCTCCTTTGAACCCTCTCCAGTTTCAGCACATCCTTTCTAAGAAGGGCCCAAAACTGCTCACAATGCTCGAAGTGAGCCTCACCAATGTTTTATAAAGTCTCAACATTACATCCTTACTTATAGTCTAGTCAACTTGAAGTGAATGCTAACATTGCATTTGCCTTCCTCACCACAGACTCAGCCTGCCTAATAAACTTTAGGGCATCCTGCACAGAGGTATGACCCTTTCTTTTCTGGGAGTTACTTTTTCTTTAATGGTTCACCTGTTTTATTTTTTTGCTGTTATTGTATAATGATGATAATCTTAATTCATTGAAATTCCTTCCCATGTATGCAGGGCAGGCAAATTGTGAGCTTCTCAGAAAGAGGAAGGATGCAAAACGCGCAAAATATCAAATTCTCAAAAGAAGTCTTACTGTGCTGAGGCAGGCAGAAATTCTGATCATTTAAAATATTTGCATGATTTCAAATGATCTCTGTTTCAAACTTATTGCATTTTTAGGAACAGTGCAAAGTATGCTTTGTACAGTTGCTACAATAGCTGTGCAATGAGAATGCACTGAATTCGATGTTTTGTATCTGATGGAGAATCATTTAACGTTAAGTTATAATAGAAACTAGAGATGACAATGCCAGAGGAGGCTATTTTGGCCCTTGATGCTGATAGCAAAATCAATGTGATAAATACAAAGCTCAGAGACAATAACTCTTTACATGGGAGCCTCCCAGCCTCCCCAAGGATTACATCTGCACCAGGTGCATTGAGATGAGGCTCCTTAAGGACCTTGTTAGGGATCTGGAGCTGCAACTTGATGACCTTCAGCTAATTAGGGAAAGTGAGGAGGTGATTGATAATACCTATAGAGAGACAGTGGATAGCACCTCAGTGACAGTCCCCCTCAGAAATCGATATATCATTTTAGATACTGCTGGAGAGGTTGACCTGACAGGGGAAGACCACAGCGAACGGGACTCTGGCACTCTGCCCAGTGCCATGATCAAAAGAGCAAGGAGAAATGCAGTAGTTATAGGGAATTCCATGGTGAGGGGAACAGATAAGAGATTCTGCAAGCCGGACAAGGATACTCGGATGGTGTGTTGCCTCCCTGGTGCCAGGTACAGGATGTCCCAGATCGGGTCCAGAGTATTCTGAGGAGAGAGGGCGAGCAGCCAGAAGTCTTGGTACATGTTGGTACCAATGATATAGACAGAAAAAGAGAGGAGGTCCTGAAGGAAGATTACTGGGAGCTAGGAAGAAAATTGAAAAACCGGATCTCCAGAGTAATAATCTCAGGATTACTGCCTGAGCCACACGCTAATGAAGGTAAGAATAGCAGAATTAAACAGATGAATGTGTGGCTAAGTAACTGGTGCAGGGGGCAGGGCTTCAAATTCTTGGATCATTGGGATCTATTTTGGGGGAGGTATGATTTATACAAAACCGATGGGTTACACCTGAACTCAAAGGGTACTAATATCCTGGCGGGATTGTTTAATATAGCTGTTAGGGAGGGTTTAAACTAAGCTGGCAGGGGGAAGGAAACCAGGGTGTTAGGGTTGAGGAAGAGGAAAATAGAAATAAGTCAAAGATACTGTACAGCAAAGATGGCAAGAAGGACAGGCAGGTGAATAGACAGGATAATTTGCTGTGCGATAGAAATATGGCAAAATCGGTAACAGATACTGATCTAAGTGTACTGTACTTAAATGCACACAGCATTAGAAATAAAGTGGATGATCTTGTTGTACAGCTACAGGTTAAAAGATATGACATTGTGGCCATCACCGAGTCATGGCTAAATGATGGATGTGATGGGAGCTGAATATCCAAGGATACACAGTGTATAGGAAAGATAGGAAGGTAGGTAAAGGGGGTAGCGTGGCCCTGATGGTAAGTAATGATATCAAATCACTAGAAAGAAGGGACATAAGATCAGAAGAGGTAGAATCCTTATGGGTAGAATTAAGAAATTGCAAGGGTAAAAAGACACTAATGGCAGTTATATACAGGCCTCCAAACAGCAGCCGGAATGTGGACTACAAGTTACAGCTGGAAATAGAAAAAGCGTGTCAGAAGGAAAATGTCAAGATAATTATGGGGGATTTTAATATGAAAGTGGATTGGGAAAGTCAAGAAGGTGCTGGATTTCAGGATAGAGAGTTTGTAGAATGCCTACGGGATGGTTTTTTGGAGCAGTTTGTCCATAAGCCCACCAGGGGACCGGCTGTTTTGGACTGGGTGCTGTGTAATGAACCTGAGGCGATTAGGGAGCTGGAGGTAATGGAACCCCTTGGAAGTAGTGATCATATTATGATTGAGTTCACTTTCAAATTTGAAAAGGAGAAGCTGGTATCAGGTGTATCGATATCTCAGTGGAACAAAGGAAATTACAGTGGTATGAGAGAGGAACTGGCCCAAGTAGATTGGAAAAGTAAGCTAGATGGAGGGACGGTAGAGCAGAATTGGATGAAATTCCTACAAGAAATAAGGAAAGTGCAGGAAAAATATACTCCAAGAAAAAAGAAAATCATGAATGGGAAAAATGGCACAAATGTGGCTAACGAGAGAGGTTAAGGCTAAAATAAAAGCAAAAGAGACGGCGTACAAGGAAGCAAAAATTAGTGGGAAAACTGAGGACTGGATGACTTTTTAAAAACTTACAGAAGGAAACTAAGAAATTCATTAGGAAAGAAAAGATGAATTATGAAAGGAAGTTGGCAATTAACATAAAAAAGGATACTAAGAGTTCTTTTTAATATATGAAGAGTAAAAGAGTGACATGGGTAGATATAGGACCGATTGAAAATGATGCGGTAGAAATTATAATGGGCAGAGGAACTAAATGAGTATTTTGCATCAGTCTTCACAGTGGAAGATATTAGCGACTTACCTGATAGCCAGAGGTCTCAGGGAATAGAATTAGGTATAGTCAAGATTACTAGAGAGAAAGTGCTTAGGAAGCTAAATGGACTAAGAATATATAAGTCTCCCGGACTGGATGAGGTGCACCCACGGGTTCTGAAGGAGGTGGCTTTAGAGGTTGTGGAGGCATTGGAAATGATCTTCCAGGAATCCATAGACTCTGGCATGGTTCCGAAGGACTGGAAGGTCGCAAATGTAGTTCCGCTGTTTAAGAAAGGAGGGAGGCAGCAAAGAGAAAATTACAGACCTATTAGTCTGACATCGGTAGTTGGAAAGTTATTGAAGTCGATCCTCAAGGACGAGGTTATGAAATACCTCGAGGTACATGACAAGATAGGCCGAAGCCAGCATGGTTTCATGAAGGGAAGATCCTGCCTCACCAACCTATTGGAATTTTTTGAGGTAATTTCAAATAAGATTGATAAGGGAGAGGTTGTGGATGTTGTGTATTTGGAATTTCAAAAGGCCTTCGATAAGGTGCCGCATATGAGGCTGCTTAATAAGATGACAGCCCATGGAATTACAGGAAAGATATTGAAATGGGTGGAGCATTGGCTGATAGGCAGAAAGTAAAGGGTGGGAATAAAGGGATCCTATTCTGATTGGTTGCCGGTTACGAATGGTGTTCCGCAGGGGTCGGTGTTGGGGCCGCTTCTTTTTACAATGTATATCGATAATTTAGATTATGGATTAAATGGTTTTGTGGCTAAGTTTGCGGATGACACCAAGATAGATGGAGGAGCAGGAAGTGTTGAAGAAACGGAAAGGTTGCAGAGAGACTTGGTCAGTTTAGGAGAGTGGGCAAAGAAATGGCAGATGAGATACAATGTTGAGAAATGTACGGTTGTACATTTTGGAAGAAGAAATAATCAGGCAGATTACTATTTAGATGGGGAGAAAATTCAAAAATCAGAAGTGCAAAGGGATTTGGGGGTCCTCGTGCAGGATACCCTAAAGGTTAACCACCAGGTTGGATTGGCAGTAAGGAAAGCGAATGCTATGTTGGCATTCATTTCAAGAGGAATAGTGTATAAGAGTAAGGAGGTGTTGATGAGGCTCTATGGGGCACTGGTGAGACCTCATTTGAGCTCTTAAAGATAGTGGAGAGCTCTTAAAGATAGCGGAATCAAAGGTTATGGGGATAAGGCAGGGACTGGATACTGATTGTGGATGATCAGCCATGATCACAGTGAATGGCGGTGTTGGCTCGAAGGGCCGAATGACCTACTCCTGCACCTATTGTCTATTGGAATACTGTGTGCAGTCTTGGGCCCCCTATCTTAGAAGGGATGTTCTGATGTTGGAGAGAGTTCAGAGAAGATATACGAGGATGATTCCTGGAATGCAGGGGCTAACATATGAGGAGCGTTTGTCGGCTCTTGGACTGTATTCATTAGAGTATAGGAGTATGAGAGGGGATCTCATAGAAACATTTTGAATGTTGAAAGGGTTGGATAGAGAAGGCTGTTTTACTTTGTGAGTGAGTCCAGGACAAGAGGCCACAATCTTAGAATTGGAGGGTATCCATTTAAAACAGAGATGAGGAGAAATTATTTTTAGCCAGAGGGTCATGGATCTATGGAATTCGTTGCCACATACAGCTGTGGAGGCCCGATCATTGAGGGTGTTTAAGGAGGAGATTGATAGGTATCTAATTAGTCAGGGTATCAAGGGATATGGGGAAAAAGCTGGAAATTGGAACTAGATGGGAGAATAGTTTAGCTCATGGTGGAGTGGCGGAGCAGACTCGATGGCCCGAATGGCCTACTACTGTTCCTTTGCCTTGTGATCTTGTGATATAGCAAAACTCCATATTATTAACCAGCTTTTTCCAGTTGCTCAAACTAATTGGTATTCAATCACTATTTTTATTTGTTTCAATATTAATTTGGAAAATAAATTTTATTGTGGCTGTTTCTTCAGTTATTACAAGGTAGTCAACCTCCTCTTGCTTGGAAATTGGGTGTGAAATGTAATGTATTCCATTAGCTATATAATGTAGTTTTCTTTTCTCGCATTCTTTATTTCTAAGCGTTGAGTAAGGTGTTTGCAAATATGAAATGTGATATAATTCATGAGAATTTCATCTTGTCTCCATTTCAAAACCTGATAAATTTTTCATACCCATTCTGGTGGAGCAGACTCGATGGGCCAAATGGCCTACTTCTGCTCCTTTGTCTTATGGTCTTATTTTAGAGAAGTTGTCAAAGACATGCAGTCTTGGTGCAAAACCAGAAAAAAAAAATACATTGTATGCTCTTATTTTATAACAAGTCACTTTATGCTATTCAGTAATGATCTTGTTTATTGTAAGTGTATTTTTCTTTTAGATTGGGCACAGCTGGCACCAAGTCTCTTTTCGAAATTCATCCCAAATATCCTTCCCCCTGCATTGGAATCCAAACTGTCAGAATATGCCGCTGAAGACCAAAAACTCCAGCGCGAATTAATACAGAATGGCTTTGCAAGGTAACATAAGGACACCGGTCTACAAATCCTTCACAGCCCTTTATTAATGCAAAGATAGCGTGCTTTGTCAGGGCATTGGGCACAGAATTGTTCATGCTGCTGTTGTGTCAGTGCTCCAGTGTGATGCCAAGCCAAACTATACAGGTTCACTGTCAACCCCCACACAACAGCAGAACTCATTGAAAACATTTTTATTCTGTTTGAAATTTGCAACCGTTATGCAAGATGGGAATCCTCACTTTTGTCTTCTGCATACTGGCGTAATTATAGAATAAATTCATAATTGTTCTGCTTTTTGCTCCACTAGCCATTGAAATACAGGCAGTATTATTCATTTTTGCAATTAAATATTAAAGGTCATTTGTTTATGAGTAATATTGACCAGCCTGCTGGCTATTACAGGAAATAATCTGGATATAATCGAGACATCCATCAAAAAGTTTGTTTCCTGAGTTTTTCCACTTTCAGTGATTTTGCTATGAGCAATATTCCTTACTGCAGTGATCAAATTTATCATTAATGTGATTTTATGCTCATTTTCAATGTCATTTTAGTAAACCCAAGAATTTAATAAGAGGAAATTTAAAGTGGACAGAAATTAGTCCCTTTAATTTGGGAAGTGCCCCAGCCTTGATCACTCTTAGAGTTTACTGTGTTTTTTGTTACATGGTACTGGACTGGGACCCAGCTAAATTGAAACTTGTATTTGCTTCCTTTTGCACATCTCCTCTTTCATCTGCTCCCACCCCACTGCAGCACCACAGCAAAACCCCAGAACCTCGCAGTTGTATACCCTGACTTCCTACACATCAGCCCCAACCCCCTTCAGGTTACTGAGGTGTCTGATATGGTCTCTATGAGGGTCAGTCCTCAAAGACAGATTTTTCTCTGTACGCTGGACACCAATTGAAGGAAATGTTGCAACCCTCTTAAAGTTTACAGTAACAGGCTTACAACCAAAAGGATTTTTTGGTGGTGACAAACAATAACACACGGTGTACCTGTTGTAGCACTCAAGGCCATAAATCCTAAAGCTGAAACATTGTACTACATTGCAGGCTCCTTAAGTTTATTGAAGTATGCAAGAGAACATACACTCAGTGGCCACTTTATTAGGTATCTCCTGTATCTTTTGAGTGCATGTTTGTGGTCTTCTGCTGCTGTAGCCCATCCACTTTAAAATTCGATGTGTTGTGCATTCAGAGATGCTCTTGCACACCTGAGTTACTGTCGTCTTCCTATCAGCTTGAACCAGTTTGGCTATTTTCCTCTGATCTTTCTTGTTAACAAGGCATTTTCACCCACAGAACTGCTGCTTGATTTTTCACACCATTCTCTGTAAACTCTAAAGGATGTTGTGCATGAAAATCTCCGGAGACCAGTTTCAAACCACCGTCTGGCACCAACAATCATTCCACAATCAAAGTCACTTAGGTTATATTTCTTCCCCATTCTGATGTTTGGTCTGAACAACATCTGAACCTCTTGACCATGTGTGCATGCTTTTATGCATCGAGTTGCTGCCACATGATTGGCTGATTAGAGATTTGCATTAATGAGTAGGTGTACTGGTGGACCTAATAAAGTAACCACTGATTGTATTTTATAAATTAGAAATTCGATAATTTAGAAGAAATGCTAACATCAGTCAGCTGCTAAAATATGCAATATATTTAGGCTAAAACAAAGAGTTGATTAAAATTCAAGATTGCAACATTAGTTTTTAAATCAATGAGAGTTTGTGAGTGAGGCATTTGTCATTTTGAAATAATGAAAATACAAACCACAATATATGTTTCCTGTCTTTATGCAAGATTCATGTTCTTGATGAATTTGAGAATGTTAAAAAAGGTGTTAGTATGACAAGAGCACATGGATATTTGAAGTGTTATTTAGAGTGAGGGTAAATTCTTCATCCATTGTAACTTGACACCTTACTTTAAGGCTTGTTGCATCACTCAAGGTTTCTTTGCCAGTTATATTTGTTTTACTCCTTAGCACTTCAATAGTTGACTACCTGTTTGTTCCCTTTTGTCCTACTGGGCTTAGGACAGAGGAGGGAGGAGGGAGGAGGATGATGGCAAGAGGGTACTGACAAAGCCATCTCATAGGCCTGACCTCTGGAGCACTTCCAACATTTCTCTTTCTATTTGTATCCAATGTTCGTCCTTTCAAAAAGGAAATGGATGTCAAGTTTCTCAAAGCTGCACTCATAACAAGTGTTCAATTAACTTATGCAAACATGGTATTTATTTTCATTCATACAAGAGATTGAGCTGTTCTGATCAGGGAGTGTTCTTTCATGTTGATTTTCTGGTTTCTCATTTCATTAGAGGGGACCAATCACGAAAAAGAGCTGGAGAGGAGCTAATATTCAGTGAGTACCTCAAATCTTGAATATGAGTTTTCAAAGTTTGTTCTAATGGCTTTATGTGGTGTGTAAATTAAACATAACTTTCACCAGTTTGCACCCTTTTCATTCACTGCAAAAGATTACAGATTTTGCAGTACATGATTTTTAAATACTTAGAAACATAGAAAACCTGCAGCACCATACAGGCACCTTGGCCCACAATGCTGTGCCAATCATGTCCCTACCTTAGAAATTACCTAGGGTTACCCATAGCCCTCTATTTTTCTAAGCTCCATGTACCTCTCCAGGAGCCTTTTAAAAGACCCTGTCGTATACGCCTCTACCACCATTGCTGGCAGCCCATTCCACGCACTCACCACTCTCTGCGTAAAAAAAAACTTACCCCTGACATCTCCTCTGTACCTGCCTCCAAGCACCTTAAAACTGTGCCCTCTCATGCTAGCCATTTCAGCCCTCGATCCACACAATCAATGCCTCTCATCATCTTATACACCTCTATCAGGTCACCTCTCATCCTCCGTTGCTCCAGTGAGAAAAGGCCGAGTTCACTCAACCTGTTTTCAAAAGGCATGCTCCCCAATCCAAGCAACATCCTGGTAAATCTCCTCTGCACCCTTCCTGTGGTTTCCACATCCTTCCTGTAATGAGGCAACCAGAACTGAGCACTGTATTCCAAGTGGGGTCTGACCAGGGTCCTATATAGCTGCAACATTACCTCTTGACTCCTAAACTCGATCCCACAATTGATGAAGGCCAATGCACCGTATGCCGCCTTAACCACAGAATCAACATGTGCAGCAGCTTTGAGTGTCCTATGGACTCAGACCCCAATATCCCTTTGACACTCCACACTGCCAAGAGTCTTACCATTAATACTATATTCAGCCATCACATTTGACCTTCCAAAATGAACCACCTCACACTTATCTGGGTTGAACTCTCATCTGCCACTTCTCAGCCCAGTTTTGAATGTCCATATCCCGCTGTAACCTCTGACAGCCCTCCACACTATCCACAACACCCCCAACCTTTGTGTCATCAGCAGTTTACTAACCCATCCCTCCACTTCCTCATCCAGGTCATTTATAAAAATCACGAAGAGTAGGGGTCCCAGAACAGGTCCCTGAGGCACACCACTGGTCACCAACCTCCATGCAGAACATGACTTGTCTGCAACCATTCTTTGCCTTCTGTGGGCAAGCCAGTTCTGGATCCACAAAGCAATGTCCCCTTGGATCCCATGCCGCCTTACTTTCTCAATAAGCCTTGCATGGGGTACCTCATCAAATGCCTTGCTGAAATCCATATACACTACATCTACAGCTCTACCTTCATCAATGTGTTTAGTCACATCCCAGAAAATTCAATCAGGCTCGTAAGGCACGGCCTGCCTTTGAAAAAGCCATGCTGACTATTCCTAATCATATTATGCCTCTCCAAATGTTCATAAATCCTGCTTCTCGGGATCTTCTCCGTCAACTTACCAACCCCTGAAGCAAGTACCTTGTCTTATTAGGAGTAGACAAGATTTTGCTGTGGTGGAGGAATATCAATTGAAAATGTCTTATTTCTTATAATCCCACTTCACTGGTGTTAATAAAATTGCACTGGGCATATCATTCTTAGTTGTATCGAGATAATAATTTTAAAAAGCGACTCACAAAGGTCTCCTTGAGCTGGTTCCTGGAAGATCTTGTATTCAGAATTCTGGCAAATGCATTTGAGTAGAAAATAGAGCAGGCAAGATATTTCTGAGAACTAGTGTATTTTTGAGCACGATTTGACCTTGGATTGCTAATCCTACTTCAACCTCAAATTCTTGGCAATTGAGTTAATTTGGTTTCCATCAGAACAATCTCTTGGATATATTAGAATACTACAAAATGTCACAGCTCTGTGCTTATTGTTACTTGTTCCTATTGTATTTTAGATGGTTCATCATCTTTATCGTCATCATGTGCAAATGCTAGAGGATTCAGATAGTGAAGACCTGTTTTCTATTGCCTTGGAAGGACTGAACGTGAAGGTGCAAGGACTGTAGAGGAGTAATGCAGTGAAGAGAACGGAAGCTCAGGCCTGTTTTCATCTTGCCCTTAAAAAAGATGCCATCTTTTAAGTTTTTTGTTCCTGATGATCATGCTGCTAATAGACTCTTTCCACTGGCTCATAATGTGGAGCCCTTACCTGGACCTCTTCCATCCTGGTTCCCCTTAAACAAACCCAGCACTCTGCCAATGATTTTAAAATGGGGTGTAGTCTTTTTTGTAAGAAGCTCAGTTTTCTCCCACTCTAACCATGTTTGTGACTGCTGTTTGTCATCTAAAATACTCCCTATTTTGCAACACCTTTCAGAATTTGATTTTTTTATTTCTATGTCATTACATCTAGGTAAGGTGGTACTGGAATTGGTTATTACACAGGAATCACATCTTCATCAAATTGCTTCTAAAGTATTAAACAATTATCCTGATAATATCTCAACTAAATTTAATTCCAATGTCCATGCACTTCATTTAATGAAATTAAAGTTCAAAGTAAAATTTATTATCAGAGTACATACACTTCACCACATACAACCTGAGATTCTTTTTCTGTGGGCATGATTATTGCACAATTGTGAATATCTGTCACATCCAAGGTATGTTGATCTCAAAATAATTTATCCAATAAAAGGTTTGAGAGGATTATTCAACGTAGCTTGCTTAGCAGTTGTCATAGCTTGTATATGAAAACCCAACGACATTGTTTTAATTGAGTCCAGTACCACTCAATTTATATTAACATTACTAAATAATTAACATTGCAGAGTGTCATAATGGTTAATCTTGCTATTGAAGTTATTTTGGCTGTGTGAAAGATCTGCCATATTATTTATTAGATTATTTCCTTTATGGTCACCTCATCTGGTAGATCAAGTGACTAGAGTATATATTTTTTCTCCTGCACAGTTTGTTCGTTTAAATTTGAGTTTATTAAAGTGGTATTGCATGCATTGAGATCGCTTTCAATTTCACCCATTTTCACTATTAAAGTCAGTCATCTAGAGGAAAGGAATGCAGAGGCCAAGTTAAGATGGGACTTCCTGTTTAAGATGGCGCTACCGAAGACATGCGACAGCTTACTGGTAGTTCAAAAGCAAAGGAATTCAATCAAAACCATTATTAATGACACCTTTTTTGAAGTAAATTGTGGTAACCTGTCACTGCAAGCAATAAAGAAGTGAGTGAAGCAAAACAAATTTGCGGGGTGTGCCCTACGCACTTGGAGTTGGAACCTTGCTGGTTGGAGTAAATGATTCAGAGGGGAGAAGACAGGATAGAGGAGCCCTTATGCCAGTTCAAATAACCTGGGTACGAGGGTGGATTGCTGTAAGCACCGAGCCAAATTGGAGAGATCGAGACTGCTTCTTTGACAGTGAAATCCAGGTCCGAAGCAAATTGACTGGCAATGTGTTCAAGGAGTGATTCACCACAGCGAGGCCCAGGTCTAATATGAGGTACAATCCTCTGTTTGGACAATCTAAATGCTGGCCCATTTAGATTGGAAAGGCAGGGTGTCGAGAGTCAGACGTGGTTGGATTGTTCTGGGCACCGAGCTGATTTGTAGGGGTTGAGAACGGCTCCTTCGGCAGTGAAATCCAGGCCCGTAGTGATTCACCAACAGTGGGGCCCAGGTCCTAATACGAGGTTCAGACAATTTAAAATCTGGCCCAGATAGTCTGGGGGTTTCTCTCTCTGTCATCCTAAGGCTGTGAGACTGCCCCCAGATGCTGTGCTTCCTGCGAACTTTGCAGTGATTTGCCCCACTAATATGATGAACTGAATACTGAGGCTTTGAGCCTACTCTGAGCTCTCTGGGGATTTGGATATATGGACTCAGTTTGGTTTGAAATGCTGTTGTTGCTCGCTTCACTTTTTTATATGATATGTTTTGTGTGTTTTTTTTCTTTCTCTGCGGGCACTGGGGGTTTGGTCTTGTTCTTTTAATTGGGTCCTTTCAGGTTCCTTGCTTTGCGACTGCCTGTAAGCAAACAAATCTCAAGGTTGTATAATTTATACATTCTTTGATAATAAATGCACTTTGAAACTTGAAACTTTGAAAAGCATGAATGAAGGTGTTCTGATAATTACACATATAGTAATCATGGTTGACGTATAACTTTCTAAGCTGATTTCATATGATTGTAAAATTCTTTCTAGGAAAAAGGTATAAGAAATTATGATTAGTATCTTGGGAACCAACTCTTCCTCATCTGCCTATAATGACTATTTCAATTGTGCAATAAAACCCAAAATTGACTTTGGATGTTATGGCACATTTACGTTCACTTATATAATTAATAGCTCATCCAAACACCAGTCTGTTTACATATGTATCGAATCTTCAAGGTGCAAGAGTCAAACAGAGAACAAAGAAAATTTAAAGGGACTTTTTCTCCATACCTTAAAAGTGGGTAAGAACTGAAAATGTTGGCAAAGTTGAGAGTACAAGCCTTGTTAAATTAATATGATGCAACTACTCTAATAATTCTGTCAATTTGCTCACAGCCACTTTTCTAAAGCATAGTGATGAGTTTAAGTTTGTGAATGAGCTATCCTGAAAAATTGTGGTATATGCCCCAAGTTTCAGTTCTCACTTTGAGCATAACAATAATAGGGAGCTATCAGTGAACACCGCAACAGAAATGAGCACTTGAGTCTTCTGGGTTGATTTGAATAAACTTATGATTGTTGCAGACGAACAGAAAAACTTTACTTCTGTTCCAGGTCTTCCTAAGTTTCTAACACTCTTTTGAAAGCAATTTCTAAAAATGATTGTTCCCATCTTTGCTCGTCCAATGCTCACTTCTGTTATTGTGGAATTCTCATGCTGTATCTGTCTCTTTATTGTCATGCACTTTGCCTTTACAAAGCTGAGGCACTGAATGGGCCCTTGTTATTTTCATTTTTATATAAATAGTGGTAATTGTGGAGTGTGATTGGGCTCCTTATGTGTTACATAACAATTATGGTGACATTACAGTACTGTGAAAGGCTATTTGACCCTTCTGCTTTATTTAGCATAATGTACTGTTCCTGCCCTAAAATTCACCAAACATGAGATATTCCACATGGTATCATTGCCGTAGGCAACTGTGAAGGCCAAGTCATTCGGTAAATTTAAGGCAGAATTTGAAAAATTTTTGATCAATCAGGGCATGAAGGGATATGGGGCGAAGGCAGAAGACTGGGGCTGAGGGAAAATGGATCACCTATGATGGAATGTTGGAGCAGACTCAATGGGCCAAATGATCTAATTCTGCCCCAATATCTTATGGTCTTATGGTTCACATGCCACATCCAACTTGAATCTGGCAATTTTATGGCTTGGTTTGACTTTTGCTTCAGTCAGAAACTTTTGGGCTTGGGTTCCAGAGAGCTGACCTGGTAATGTGCACCACTGAGGGAGTAGTCCACTGTTGGAGGTGGCTGCTTTGGCATCAGATATTATTCTGAGACTTCTGCCTGCTTATCCAAGTGGATATAAAATATAAATGATCCTATAACATTATTTTAGAGCATGGCAAAAGAAATTACACCCAGGCCTATATTTAACCTTCAATAAGCAGCACTTTATTAAAACATATTGTTTGCTATTATTTTAAATCTGAGTATACTGTTTCACTTTGAACCTAATATTTCCTGCATTAACAATGAGTATGGTAAAAATGTTTCACTGTCTGGACAACATTTTGTATTAAGGTTAAGAAAGGGGCTGTAATCAGTAGTTTTTATTAACCACCGTCAGTTTCCCATGCATTCTTTATTGGATTTATTGCAAGCTATCTTGTACTGTTGTGCTTTGGTATAGGGGTTACCCATCTAATAGGAAGGTTAAAGTTTGTGCTTTCTACTCTGGGTAAGTTAATTTTTAAAAAGTTAATTCCATCACAGCAATGATCTGTGTAAACGATTTAAATATTCCAATAATCAAATTTCACATAGATTCATAAAGCTGTACTGCATTAAGTCCTTTAATGAAATGGATCAGTGCAGGTCAAAATGCTTAAATGTATTTGGCCCATATCCTTACTAAACCTTCCCTATCCATGTACAGTTGCAAGAAAAAGTTTGTGAACCCTTTGCAAGTACCTGGTTTTCTGCATTAATTACTCCTAAATTTGGTCTGATCTTCATCTAAGTCACAATAATAGGCAAACGCAATCTGCCTGCACTAATAACACGCTAACAATTGTACTACTTCGCGTCAATACTGAGTACGCTATTTAAACAATTAGTCTAGGCTCAAAAAAAGTACGTGAACCTCTGGGGTAATGCCTTCTGTAAAAGCTATTTGGAATCACATGCTCCAGTCAATGACATGAGATTGGAGGTGTGGGTTGTAGAGATGCCCTTCTCTATGAAAAAGACATAGTCAAGTTACTGACAGAGCCTGCTCTTCTCAAGATAGATCTGTTTATGTGCACCATGCCTCTATCAAAACAACTTTCATAGGACCTTAGAAGAAGCTTTGTAGAGATGCATGAAGCTGGAAAAGGCTACAAAAGCATTTCTAAGACCCTGAACATTCATCTGTCTACAGTAAGAGAAATTGTCTGCAAATGGAGGAAATTCAGTACTGTTGCTACTCTCCCTAGGAATGGGCTTCCTGCAAAGATCACAGCAAGAGCACGACATGCAATGCTGAAGGAGGTGAAAAAGAACCCAAGGGTAACAGCAAGAGACATTCAGAGATCACTAGAGCTTGCTAAAGTCTCTGTTCATGTGTCCACTATAAGAAAAACACTGAATCCTTATTGTTAATGGTGTTCATAGAAGGACACCATGGAAGAAACCACTGCTCTCCAAAAGAAAATATTGCTGCATGCTCAAGTTTGCAAAAGACCACCTGAATGTTCCACAATGCTTTTGGGACAATGTTCTGTGGATAGATGAGACAAAAGTTGAACACTTTGGCAGAAATGCACAACGATATGTTTGGAGGATAAAGGACACTGCTCACAACTGTGAAGCATGGTGGAAGGAGCATCGTGGTTTGGGGCTGCTTTGCTGCGTCAGGGCTTCGACGGGTTGCAATTGTTGTGGGAACAATGAATTCAAAATTGTATCAAGACATTTTACAGGAGAATGTCAAGGTAGCAGTCCATCACCTGAAGCTTAAGAGAAGTTGGATAATACAACAAGACAATGATCCGAAAGATAAGAGTAAATCAATAGCAGAATGGTTTAAAAAGAAAAAAATTGATGTTTTGGAAGTCCAAGTCAGAGTCCAGACTTAACCCAATTGAGATGCTGTGGCATGCAAGGTATCCCAGAAATATTGATGAACTGAAACAGTTTTGTGTGGAGGAATAGTCTAAAATTGCTCCTCATGGTTGTGCAAGTCTGATCAGCAGCTACAGGAAAAATTGGAGGTTTTTCTGCTAAAGGAGGTTCTACCAGTTATTAAATAAAAGGGTTTACATACTTTATCCAGCCTGGACTGTGGATGATTAAACAATGTGTTCAATGAAGACATGAAAGTACAATTGTTAGTGTGTTGTTAGTTTAGGCATATTGTGTTTGTTTATTATTATGACTTAGATGAAGATCAGCCCACATTTTATGAGTAATTAATGCAGAAAACCAGGTAATTGCAAAGTGTTCACAGACTTTTTCTTGCAACTGTACCTGTTCAAATGTTTATTTTTAAACGTTGTCATTGTACCTACCTCTCCCACCCCGGGCAGCTTGTTCCATATACCCATCATCCTGTGTGTGTGTTGGGGAGGAGGGAGAGTGTGCTGCCAGGGCCGATTTAAGTCTTTCCCTTGTCACCTTAAAACTATTTTCTCTAGTTTCAGGCTCCTCTGCCTTGGGAAAAAGACTTAATTTCTCATGTGCAGCGTAGTTTCTAAACTAAAACCTGGGCCTTCAATTAGTCCAAGAGATTATGATTACCCATGTTAATTCAGTCATTATAAACAAAATAAATTTACCCCTATGATTTGTTCACTGTACTAGTTCTGGTAAAACTTTAATGGGAATCATTGATGTTGAAATATATGTTCCAGGCATAAATTCTAGTGCTTCATGTACAAACGTTTGTATAAATAGAAATGAACATTCATGTAAAGACCCAGGCTGACTGGTTGGGCCAATGTTTAATTTGACATAATTTAATTTAATTTTATAAATCTGATAGTTCATTTCAAATTTATGAAGTTTGGGTAGGACAGGTCTAGACTACATCACTTGTACTGAAATCAACAATTGTTTAAGAAATGAGTTTCTAGTTTTAGTTGTAAATACACAGCAGAAATCAGGTTGACTAAAATTCTGGAATCATTTGCTAGATGTTTTAGATATGGTAATACTGTTAAATTACAGTTTGTGCAAAGCAACTGTTGTTTTTTGAAGTGTCAGATTTAACTAGTGTATATTTAGCATGATCGTGGCAGTAAACAGAAAAATTAATATGCAGCATCTTGTGCAGGGATTTCAGGTTGGTATTTATACTGACCCACAAGTCCTGGTCTAATGTTTCTACCCTCTAACATTTCCCATCCCACAAAATGCTCCAGGCTGCATTTCTATCTGGCTGTAAATTTATGGGGAAAATTATTTCTTCATCTCAAAGACGACTTGGGCAGAGTGGTGGATCTTGCTGTGAGATGTACAAGCGTGAAACAATATTGCTGCATCTGAAAAAAGGACAACAACAAACATACGAATGCAAACACACGAGATCCTGCGGATGCTGGAAATCCAAAGCAAAAGCACACAAAATGCTGGCAGAACTCAGCAGGTACCTTGCCCAAAAATATATGATGATCTTGACCCTCGTTCAAAAATTGCACCGAATTACCACTTGATGTACCACCCAAACAGTAACTCAAAGGTCAGTGATGCCTTACGAATGAGCAACCTCTGAAAATCTTACCTAGCTGCATATTAGGTAGGTAGCTCCTTTCTAAAAGAGACTGGTTTTCTGCATTTCAGAAGGGAAAGGTACCAATATGAAGGTGTGAAGGTATTTTCAGTGACATATGCTTAATAACTGTTGGATAACTTGGCTGACCCTCCTGTTCTCTAATATGCCTCTTGACTATACTTAGAGAATTTATAGTGTTTGGCTGATAGAGATGAGTCCAAAGACCATATTAAGCTCCCAAGTGTAAGCCAGTTTCTCTGTATTGTATAATCAGGAAACCTAACCTTCACTGGTGAGGCCTCACCTTGAGTATTGGGAACAGTTTTGGGCCCCTCATCTTAGAAAAGATGTGCTGGCTATGGACGGGTCCAAGGAGGTTCACAAGGTTGATTCCAGGAATGAAAGGGTTATCATACAAGGAATGTTTGATTGCTTTGCGTCTGTACTTGCTAGAATTCTGAAGGATGAGGGGGGAATCTCATTGAAGCCTTTCGATTGTTGAAAGGCCTAGACAGAGTAGATGTGGAAAGGATGTTTTCCATGGTGGGAGAGTCTAGGACAAGAGAGCACAGCCTGAGCCTCTGGACAGAAATGTGGAGAAATTTCTTTAGCCAAAGGGTGGTGAATTTGTTGTCACATGCAGCTGTGGAGGCCAGGTCATTGGGTGTATTTAAGGCAGAGATTGATAGGTTCTTGATTGGACATGGCATCAAAGGTTACAGGGAGAAGGCCGGGGAATGGGGCTGAGGAGGGGAAAAAGGATCCGCCATGGTTGAATGGTGGAGCAGACTTGATGGGCCAAATGGCCTAATTCTGCTCCCATGTCTTCTGGTCTTATGGTCTATATGCCAGCTTTATCCCCACCTGAACACCGAATAACCTTAACTCAGCAGTTGCTAATGCTGCTGCATGGAAGTTTTTCTTTGCATCTGTGCGTACATGCAGATGACAATAAACTTTTGACTTTGATCATGAGATTTTTGTTTCCAGAGCATTTGCTCATTTATATTCTAGTGTTCTACACATCTGTAAAAGGCTGCACTCCTAAAACTATAAAAAAAAATGTTCTAAATAATGTCATCCAGAAGGTATTCTGGCATTATTTCACCTGGCTGCTCATTTATATTCTAGTGTTCTACACATCTGTAAAAGGCTGCACTCCTAAACTTGTAAAAATATAAATAATGTCAGCCAGAAGGTGTTCTGACATTATTTCACCAGCCCCCTCATTTGGAAGAACTCCAGTCTGGTGCACCTCCAATTAGTTGTTGCTGTACTGAGTCAAGGTTAGTATTATTCCTCATCGAGATCATTAGTGATCCAGCTGACCACCAGAAGCTCTTCCATTTGCTTAATATGTACCTTGATTGATGTAAATCTGAAAATGCTGGGCTCCGTACCTAATCTTTGCTCAATTTGATGTAAGCTTGGCTACTTGTAAGAGTCAGACTGGTTTTTAAGAATTAATTAGCCTAGGGTTTCATTTGAGCTGATATTAGTGACATTGATTGAGGACACAGTAAGGCTTGAGCATTGTGCCAGTTTAGTAGTCTATCTAGATTTCCACATGAAACATGATCACTTCACTTTGTGTCTGATGTTTAACTTGAATGGAATGGTGTAGGTAGGGTGAGGAAGTCGTCGTATTACCCTTTCTAAAGCACCTGGCAGAGGGAGAACCAGGCAAACCAGTATTGGAATCGTATAACTTTGTTTTTCATGGGTGGTAATTATCTTTTCTAATAATTAGTGAGAAAATACACAAAGGTTATTATCAAATTGGATTCAAGTAGAATTTACTGTGTGAATGAAATGAATAAGCATTTCCAAGTTAAATACAAGCCATTTGTAAATTGGGCTGATTCTTCTAATAGTGCAATTAAATTGGTACCATATGTGTACTTCAATCAACAGGGTTTAAGCCCAAACCCTTGTACTCCTCCCTACCCCAAACTTGGCAATCTTTTCTCAGACATTCAGGCACAGGAAGTAAGTACAATGTGTATTTTCTCTCTTGTTTTAAGTTGCAGTGAGATGGTTTTCTTTTGTCATGGTTAACTAAGCTATTCAATACTAAAAATTAATTCTTTGCACATTTTTCTATTCAAAGTGCTCAAACAATTAAAAAATATAATTCAAGTAGTTTCTGTGAAAATCTTGATTTCTGTAGTAGGATTGCTTAATGTGTCTTCAAATAAAGATGTTGCTCTGATAATGTAGTCCTGTTAACATGTTTAATATACTTGGAGCAGAGAACTGATGCAAGTAAAGCAGAACTGTGCATGGGTTTAATTAGTTTAAAAAATTAAACCTGTGGAAACCAGTGAAAATGGTTCACTTTATTAATAAATATTTTAAGAAATGGAAGGCAATATGTTGCATAAGATGACTATAAATAAATTCATTTTTGCACTATGATGATGTTTGGTAAAGTCACCTATTTTGTTAAAAGAGAAGTGATTAATTATTTAGTGATGGATGTCAGTTTGTGATCTTCATAACCTTGGGTATGTACCCCTCTTCCAATAAAGTTATTCAGTTTGCTGCAAAGATACCAGGATTTATTTTTGTAATTATGTTATTGCATTTATTTCTATTTCAGAATGTTTGATTAGTTGTTTCTTTTCAAAAGCTGTAGCTTGATACATGTATGTGTTGCTTGTATTTCTTTTACATTAAATTAATTTTTATGACACTTAGCACTACCATAATCTGAGTTGTGGTTTGGTCTCTTAACTTTCCAAAGCAATTCATGACAACTCACACTTTTGTATTTTTAGCTTCTATCATGTGTGATAGGATCTAGAAGAATTATTTCTCTAGTGTCAACAGCTAAAATCGTCATTTGTCCTTTAAAAGCAATAGCTGGTTTCTCTGTTTTCTGAGACAGTTCTGACTAAGTCTACTTGGCCATCTGTGTGATGTCATGAAGGATTGTAAACAGATGAAAACAAGTGAATTGCATTTCAGAAGTCTATCAGGAAATTATGTGGAATTGGGAGAGTTTTCTAATCACTCAAGCTACACAATCCATATTTTAATTTTAATGTTTACTAACTTATGATCACGCTTTTGCTTTTTATCCACCTGATAAAGTTTAAGGGAATAGGGGATTCTCAGATCCCTGTAAACAATGAATTAAGTACTGACTGTCTGTGACTGCAGTGTGTTTGAGTAATGTCTCACAGCTGCTTTCTTTGGAGCAAGGTAAGGGTTAAAGTTCGCCCAGATCCACATAAGATGTCTCTGGGCTTTTCACACCTTTCGATTTTGACAAAAAGCAGTATCTGATGGAAATTAGACAGAACATTCCTTTCTTAATTAAAGCACAAATTTGACAGATGTTCTTATCTTTGTCATTAAGTTGTGGCTCCAGCAAACCAGGTAGGACATTCCTTTCTTTAATTAAGGTGGCTGGAGTGTCTAACAAATTGATTGTACTTTTGTATCAATAGTCCATTGACTTGGCTGGAATAGTTATCAAACTGATTGTTCTTTTGTATCGGTGGCCTTATAACTTCTGAGAATTCTGACATCAGGCAGTGAACTTGCAGAACCGCTGGGGAGATGAGAAAGGTTCTCTCCCTGATGTCGCGTCCAAGTTCACTCGCCGGCTGAGCTCGAAGAAATAAACGGGTGAAAAGATAAGTAACGATCTTTTTGTGCTGTTGATGATTTGATCTAGCAAAGTTACGTTTACATACCTTGTCCAAATAAAATCTCATTTCTTCACCTTGTTTATCCATTTTGTATTTATTTTTCTCTTTGCAATGAATATTTTGTTGCTGTCTCCATCTACTTACTGAGATCTCAGCTTCCAGTTCCCGTCTACCTTTTACCTACTGTATCCTTAATTTCATTTGTTTTCCATTCTTTGTTCTTTCCATTTCTTGGCCTGAAATTACTTACCTTTATTTTCTGCTACTTGGTTCTTGCCCTCCACCTGAATGCTAACCTCCTTTCTTGCTTCACAGATATATTCAAGATAACTTTTAATGGATTGAAAAGATATTAAGGTCATATGTAAACCAAGTGCTAAAAACATCATTGAAGCTGGGATTTCAGTTGAACATTATTGTAATGTAATGCCTTGGTTCACATGGTTCATATATTTTCTCTGTTCTGCTTTTCTGTTTTCAGTGTAAGCTGCTTGTTCGGGTTACTGTTGAAGATGAGAGATAGTGTGCCATCCAATCGGGATGAACGAATTCAGGGGAGGTTTCTCTGGTGAGGGACACTAAGGTTGGACTTGGGGCTTTTGAGAGGGACGAAGAGGGAAGACGCCAGAGAGAAGAGGTCAGAGGACTTGACCAGGAGTGGGGCCAGGATTCGATGAAGCCCGGGGAAATCGAAGGAGTATCCCTAATATTGATTGGCACCTGATTAGTTCCAAGGGTTTAGATGGGGCAGAGTTTGTTAAGTGTGTCCAGGACGGATTCCTGTCACAGTATATGGACAGGCCGACCAGGGAGAATGCCATACTAGATCTAGTACTAGGTAATGAACCGGGTCAGGTCACAGATTTCTCAGTGGGTGAGCATCTGGGGGACAGTGACCACCGCTCCCTGGCCTTTAGCATTATCATGGAAAAGAATAGAATCAGAGAGGACAGGAAAATTTTTAACTGGGGAAAGGCAAATTATGAGGCTATAAGGCTAGAACTTGCGGGTGTGAATTGGGATGATGTTTTTGCAGGGAAGTGTACTATGGACATGTGGTCGATGTTTAGAGATCTCTTGCGGGATGTTAGGGATAAATTTGTCCCGGTGAGGAAGATAAAGAATGGTAGGGTGAAGGAACCATGGGTGACAAGTGAGGTGGAAAATCTAGTCAGGTGGAAGAAGGCAGCATACGTGAGGTTTAGGAAGCAAGGATCAGATGGGGCTATTGAGGAATATAGGGAAGCAAGAAAGGAGCTTAAGAAGGGGCTGAGAAGAGCAAGAAGGGGGCACGAGAAGGCCTTGGTGAGTAGGGTAAAGGAAAACCCCAAGGCATTCTTCAATTATGTGAAGAAAAAAAGGATGACAGGAGTGAAGGTAGGACTGATTAGAGATAAAGGTGGGAAGATGTGCCTGGAGGCTGTGGAAGTGAGCGAGGTCCTCAATGAATACTTCTCTTCGGTATTCACCAATGAGAGGGAACTTGATGATGGTGAGGACAATATGAGTGAGGTTGATGTTCTGGAGCATGTTGATATTAAGGGAGAGGAGGTGTTGGAGTTGTTAAAATACATTAGGACAGATAAGTCCCTGGGACCTGACGGAATATTCCCCAGGCTGCTCCACGAGGCGAGAGAAGAGATTGCTGAGCATCTGGCTAGGATCTTTATGACCTCGTTGTCCACGGGAATGGTACCGGAGGATTGGAGGGAGGTGAATGTTGTCTCCTTGTTCAGAAAAGGTAGTAGGGATAGTCCGGGTAATTATAGACCAGTGAGCCTTACGTCTGGGTGGGAAAGCTGTTGGAAAAGATTCTTAGAGATAGGATCTATAGGCATTTAGAGAATCATGGTCTGATCGGGGACAGTCAGCATAGCTTTGTGAATGGCAGATCATGTCTAACAAGCCTGATAGAGTTCTTTGAGGAGGTGACCAGGCATATAGATGAGGGTAGTGCAGTGGATGTGATCTATATGGATTTTAGTAAGGTATTTGACAAGGTTCCACACGGTAGGCTTATTCAGAAAGTTAGAAGGCATGGGATCCAGGGAAGTTTGGCCAAGTGGATTCAGAATTGGCTTGCCTGCGGAAGGTAGAGGGTGGTGGTGGAGAGAGTACATTCAGATTGGAGGATTGTGACTACTGGTGTCCCACAAGGATCTGTTCTGGGACCTCTACTTTTCGTGATTTTTATTAACGACCTGGATATGGGGGTAGAAGGGTGGGCTGGCAAGTTTGCAGACGACACAAAGGTTGGTGGTGTAGATAGTGTAGAGGATTGTCGAAGATTGTAGAGAGACATTGATAGGATGCAGAAGTGGGCTGAGAAGTGGCAGATGGAGTTCAACCCGGAGAAGTGTGAGGTGGTACACTTTGGAAGGACAAACTCCAAGGCAGAATACAAAGTAAATGGCAGGATACTTGGTAGTGTGGAGGAGCAGAGGGATCTCGGGGTACATGTCCACAGATCCCTGAAAGTTGCCTCATAGGTGGATAGGGTAGTTAAGAAAGCTTATGGGGTGTTAGCTTTCATAAGTCGAGAGATAGAGTTTAAGAGTCGCGATGTAATGATGCAGCTCTATAAAACTCTGGTTAGGCCACACTTGGAGTACTGTGTCCAGTTCTGGTCACCTCACTATAGGAAGGATGTTGAAGCATTGGAAAGGGTACAGAGGAGATTTACCAGGATGCTGCCTGGTTTAGAAAGTATGCATTATGATCAGAGATTAAGGGAGCTCGGGGTTTACTCTTTGGAGAGAAGGAGGATGAGAGGAGACATGATAGAGGTGTACAAGATAATAAAAGGAATAGATAGAGTGGATAGCCAGCGCCTCTTCCCCAGGGCACCACTGCTCAATACAAGAGGACATGGCTTTAAGGTGTTACGTACCCCGTAACTGGGTTGCCAAACCAGCAGAAATGGATCACTCAGTTGGAGTCTGGATTACTAGAACTAAGAAAGTTTTATTAAAGAAACAAGCAACACAGTAATTGAAAGGATAATAAATGCAACAGTTCAGCAATGATAAACCCACATGTGCACAGAATTAAGATAACAGCATCAATCAAGCTCTATCATTGTCTAGGGGTAAATGACCAATTTCAAAGTGACACAAAGTTCAGTCCAATTTAGTAGTTCAGTTCGCAGTAATCGTTGCCATGGTGATGGACAACGTGGGGGGAGGGAGAGAGAGAACGAGAACGACTGATCATTCAGAAACAGCTTCCACTCACAGACCGGCGATATTGCTCACAAGCAGCTTTTGGGCAGGTCCTTGGTGATGTCACCTGAGGTCACTGACTGTGACCCCTCCTCCAGATGCGGTCGATCCTCTGCAGTGAACCCGGCACCCAGGCAAGGGTGGACACACACCGGGTTCCCACTGATCGTACCTTTCCACCCTGTGTGTTTATGGCCCGGTACTACCCACCGGCTTGTGAGAGGCACACCGCTTCCAGGGTCTCGTTACCTCGGGTATCGTGTGTGTCCTGCCTTAGCGAACCTGTCCCTTTTTATCCCCCTGCTGGGGCATCGCCTGTCCACCACTTCAAACAGTTCAGGGTTCAAAGGGGGAGCCGCTCTGGACAGCTCTCTCTCCCGTCCCTTCATTACACATCTCCAGATCACCAGTCCATCACTTCAAACAGTTCAGGGTTCAAAGGGGGAGCCGCTCTAGACAGCTCTCTCTCCCGTCCCTTCATTACACATCTCCAGATGCTGCTTCATTGTGTGCCTTATCTCTCCCTCCCCTGAGGACAGGTGGCAGACCAACTGCTGATGCCTCTGGTGCTAGCCCAGGCCAGCAAACATTTTAATTTATGTGTATTCTCGTCACAAAGGTAAGGGGTGGGAAGTTCAAGGGGGATATTAGAGGAAGGGTTTTTACTCAGAGAGTGGTTGGTGCGTGGAATGCACTGCCTGAGTCAGTGGTGGAGGCAGATACACTAGTGAAGTTTAAGAGACTACTGGACAAGTATATGAGAAATTTAAGGTGGGGGCTTATATGGGAGGCAGGGTTTGAGGGTCGGCACAACATTTTGGGCCAAAGGGCCTGTACTGTGCTGTACTATTCTATGTTCTATGAAGGGGAAACTGCGAGCTCCAACTTGTGCACTCTGGACTGTTTCATTTCAAATGGGCCCTTTTCATTTTTTGCTTTTTCTTTAGTAACCCTTTAGTCAAATTAAGGATTATAAAGCTAAATCTTTTAATTGCATGCGGTACAGTGTGTTATTCTGTGGTGCTTATTTGTAACAGGGTAACAAATCATACAGCATCCACACAAACGGGGATTTGGGAGGCTCGCACTTCAGTCACCCACATTTGGCGGGGCCAGAGGGTGTCTTTCCTAGACGTACGCAGCTAATGGAACCAGAGTGCTACATAAGAGTTTTGAGGTTAAATTGAGATCACAAAGTTGAGTTATTCTTTCATAGAGTCTATTAGCAACCCCAATTTTATAAAAGCTGTTAGTGTGAGCATAGTAAAACCTTTCAGGGCCATTTAATGCATTGTAATCTTTTCATTATATAAGAAAGAATTTATATAGAAACATAGAAAATCTACAGCACAGAACAGGCCCTTCGGCCCACAAAGCTGTGCCGAACATGTCCTTACCTGAGAAATTACCTGAGGTTACCCATAGCCCTGTATTTTTCTGAGCTCCATATACCTGTCCAAGAGCCTCTTAAAAGACCCTATCGTATCCGCCTCCACCACCGTTGCCGGCAGCCCATTCCATGCACTCACCACTCTCTGCATAAAAAACTTACCCCAACATCTCCTCTGTACCTACTCCCAAGCACCTGAAAACTGTGCCCTCTCGTGCTAACCATTTCAGCCCTGGGAAAAAGCCTCTGACTATCCACACGAACAATACCTCTCATCATCTTACACACCTCTCTGTCACATCACCTGTCATCCTCCGTTGCTCCAAAGAGAAAAGGCCAAGTTCACTCAACCCATCTTCATAAGGCTTGCTTCCCAATCCAGGCAACATCCTTGTAAATCTCCTCTGCACCCTTTCTATGGTTTCCATATCCTTCCTATAGTGAGGTGACCAGAACTGAGCACAGTACTCCAAGTGGGGTCCGACCACTTAGCTGCAACATTACGTCTCGGCTCCTAAACTCAGTACCACGATTGATGAAGGCAATGAAGGATATGCTTTCTTAACCACAGAATCAACCTGCACAGTAGCTTTGGGAGTCCTATGGACTCGGACCCCAAGGTCCCTCTGATCTTCCACACTGCCAAGAGTCTTACCATTAATACTATATTCTGTCATCATATTTGACCTACCAAAATGAACCACATCATACATATGTTAGATAGGTCTACATATTTCACAAACAGACTTGAAGAGCCACATTGTCCCAGGGCGTCAAAGGGTTTGGGGATAGGCAGGGGAGTTGGGATGACTGGCAGAGTTGGATCAGCCATGATTGAATGGCGGAGCAGACTTGATGGGCCGAATGGCCTACTTCTCCTATATCTTATGGTCTTGTGCTGTTTTGTCATCTGCATCAATGATCTGGATGGTAGTGTGGTTAACTGGATCAGCAAATTTGTGGATAACACTAAAATTAGGGGATAGTGGACAATGAGGAAGGCTATCAAAACTTGCGAGATCTGGACCAGCTGGAAAAATGGGCTAAGTGGTCGGGGACTGAGAAATGCGGTAGAACAAAGGGATCTAGGAATACAGGTCCGTAATTTGTTGGAAGTGGCAGCACAGGTAGATAGGGTCATTTAAAAAAAGCTTTTGGCACATTGGCCTTCATAAATGTATTCAGTGCATGAGCTGGGATGTTATATTAAACTTGTACAATATAAGATTTTGGTGAGGCCTAATTTGGGTGTAACTCTCGCTTTGACTAGCGACTTAATTTAGGGGGTGATAGCCCCCGGCCCAGCCAAACTTAAGAAATTTTGTTTGGGTGGATGCTGTGCGATGTGTCCCCTGTTACAAATCACTACCCTGAAATAAAAAGTTGTACACAATATGCGGTTAAGCGATTAAGCTTTATAATTCTTACTTTGACAATATGGTTAGTATTGAAAATGAAAAAAAGAAAAAGGGCCCATTCTTATGAAACAGTCTATTGCTCAATGTTGGAGCTCACTGATAAGCCGGTCATCCACCATCCACCTCCTCTGATCGTCGCTGCCCTTCGGACCCTCGCTCCAAGTCCACCCCGTCCAGCAGTCTACCAACTCTCCCCATTCGCGTCTTCTCTCCTCATCTCTCCCCGGCAAAAGACCGCGAAAATCTCTCTTCCAGACTCACAAGAAAGAACAACAGCATTCCAAAACCTGTTATCTCCAGTCATAACCCAAACATTGCTGCTACAGAGAAACCTGTACATTATCAGTGAAATCTTACAGCATGTTACATGGGGTATGTGTACAGTTTTGGTCACCCACCTACAGGAAAGATGTAAACAAAGTTGAAAGAGTACAGAGAAAATTTACAAGGATGTTGCTGTGTTTGGAGGACCTGAATTATAAGGAAAGATTGAATAGGTTAGAACTTTATTCCCTAGAATGTCGAAGATTGAGAGGAGATTTGATAGAGGTATACAAAATTATGAGGAGTATAAATAGGGTTAATACAAGCAAGCTTTTTCACTGAGGCTGGGTGGTACTACAACCAGAGGTTATGGGTTAAGGGTGAAAGGTGAAACATTTAAGACGAACATGAGGGGAAACTTCTTCACTCAAAGGGTCGTGAGAGTGTGGAATGAGTTGCCTGTGCAGGTGGTGCATGTGAGCTCGATTTCAGCTTTTAAGAGAAGTTTGGATAGGTACGTGGATTGTAGGGTATGTAGGGTATGGAGGCTATGGTCCTGGCGCAGGTCGATGGGAGTAGGCAGTTTAGATGGTTCGGGAGGGACTGCATGGCCTGTTTCTGTGATTCTGACATTCACTCAAATTCACAACTCGTGTGTGATTTGACTCTCATTTTCATTGCAGAATTTGTTAAAATAAGGCATAAAATGAGTTCTAATGGGCAACATTCACTCAAACCCACAAGTCCGGTGGTTGATTGCACACTCGGTTGTTCCCTTAGCTGTTAAATGACACTTTTCCTTTACAAGAACTAGTGCTGGTGAAGGCTATAATAGCAATACATGGAAATTAATATTACTCCAAGTGCACCAAGATGATTCTCCACACCTACCTGTAATGTAAAATGCCTCTAATTCACTTCTGTTAATTTAAAAATCAGGCTTTATTATTGGAATGACCAAAAGAAACATCTCTCAAATGGTGATGTCCAATATATTAGGAAGTGATTGTTTCAGAAGATTTTCCTGCACTTTTCTCATTGCTGTTGCAAATGCATCTTCAAGGCAAAAAGCCCTTTGAAGACATGAAGAAGAGGGAGGGCAACATTGTGATGACATTAGCCTTCTGTTTCCTGGATACGTTGGATAACCAGATAACTGGTTAGTTAGCAGAATCAGCTGATATAAACTCGTCTTCCATAAACATGTAATTCACTTGAATGTTGAATTCTGCTCCTGAATGAATTGACTTAGTTTTAAAATGAAAATTCAGCGTGAACTTGTTGCAGAATTGTACATTTAGGATTACACTGGAAATGAGTAGAAAATAATTTCCTGTACGGGGTCTTTCTTTTCGTTAAATTTAAAATGGCTTCTCTTGTTATGTTATACTGAGGAATGCTAGAAAGTCTCTAACTAAGTTGCTTGGGTTATTAGAGATAGCAGGGTGCTATTAACCAATGGGTGGTCATGTATCGTTTTGTTTTCGGATACCATGCTGTATCATATGACTGGGAACGGGGTTTTGGCGGGGAGGACGGTGGACGTGCGGAGAGGCTCCGGGTGGTCCCCAGCCGTGAGTCGACAGAATTCGGGTGGTGGTCTGAATTCCAATTGAGCTCCAACGGTAGCGCGCGAAGAACTTGGACTTTGATGTGTTGGCGCCTCTTTTTTTCATTACTTTCCTCTCTATCAAATTTATATTAATGTCACAGAATTAGTAACATCTATAAAGTGTACCTGTTAAAATTTACTGGGTGTGCTGGCTGATGATTGATGTTTGGGATTGATTCGGGCGGCGACCGACCCTGTGGGGAGTTGAGGCGGGTGCTGGGTGGGATTTCCCCTAGACATATACGAACCAATATAACGGAACGTTACAAGTGGGGGCGACCGTCCTGGATTTGTCTGTCTGTATCTTGTTTTACGGCGGTTGGATCTTGGATTTGGATTTTCAGTAAAGTTGTAATAGTCGTCGCGTTAAGTGGTGCGAAGATGGATCGAGATAAGATTGTCAGTTGGTGTGAATTGGAGGAGGTACCGGTGAGTCATGCGTGCGTGTTAAGTGGGGTCGATTATCGCATTCCGGCAGATGTACTGGTGCGAGGGTTGAGTTTGATTAAAGGTATCGGGCAGGTAGAATTTATAGCTAGAAGGGGTGGGAAAGAACTGCAGTCCAGCTGGATGTTGGTGCGGACGAGTGCCGACGTCACGACTTTAGAATTACCAGCGACAGTCCACGTCCGGGGGGAGGCAGGGCCGTGGGGTCTCCACACCCTCCCCGAGGACGCAAGTGAGGAGGTGCCGGAGGAGGAGCTGGATGAGGCCCCAGGGGAGGGGCCAGTAGCCAGGGGTGGAGGTGTGGAGTGGGAAGGTTTGGCCAGGCCCTGTCCCCATGGACGTGCTAAGACTTCCGAGTTAGCGGCTGCCATTACCTCCCTGGCGAGAAGGGTTGAGGGGCCCCGCCCGAAGCTCAGAATTTTCTCGGGAGCCGGGCCCACCCCGGAAGGGGAGGAGGAATATGAGACCTGGGTTGAGGATACATCCCAGTTGTTAGAGGTGTGGCCAGTTTCGGATGAGGAAAAGAGACAGCGATTGATGGAAAGCTTAAAGGGCGAGGCGGCCCGTGTGGTCCGCGATCTGAGAGCGGAACGCCCTTCGGCTTCCCTATCGGAGTGTTTGGACTGTCAGGAGATCCCTGGAAACATTTAGCGGAGTTTCAACAAATGGGGCAGAGAAGAGGGGAAAACCTCTCAGAATACGTTTTCCGGCTGGAAGGGAAGCTTACGGGGGGGCTGCGGCGACGAGGGGTAGTGAGGGCGGAAGAAGTGGCGAAGTTGAGGATGAGCCAGATATGTAGAGGTTCCCGGGAGGATGACAGGGTGGCTTGGAGTATCCGGTAGTCATTTAAGTGGAGCTCCTCTCCATCATTCGGGCAGCTGATTAGAGGGGTACGGGCAGAGGAGAGTGCTTCGGGCCGACCAGAGGGCTCGGACCCCCAGGGACGGTCCTCAGCGGTTCAGGAGGTGGTAGCCGGGGTGAGATCAGAGAAATCCAAGGGTCCCCGGGGGGGGGCGTATCGGGAGGAGAGAGGCGGCGGGTAGCGGGTGCTATAACTGTGGGAGAGAGGGGCATTTCCGGCGGGAATGTGAGTGGCCGGGGGTGTGCTACAGCTGTGGGGAAGCGGGTCACTTGCGGAGGGATTGTGAGAGACGAGATGCGCCGATGGGGGAGGGCCCCCGGGACACCAAGAAGGGAGAGGTATCGGGAAACTTAGGAGAGGCTCAGTGAGGGAACGGACTGGAGTGTCGGGAGGAACACGTTCCCAGAAAACAGCTATGGAACCCCAGAAAGAACAAGTCCAAATTCCTGATGGACTGGTGGGACCCCGTTCCAACGTGTCCCTACGGATAGAGGGAATCTTTGCGAAAGCCATCCTTGACAGCGGGTCGCAGGTTACCTTACTGTACCGGTTGTTCTACAATAAATATCTGAAGCATTTGCCAGTAACTCCGTTTAATGCACTGGAGATTTGGGGCATAAGTGATGGTGATTACCCGTACGATGGGTACCTGTCAGTGAGATTGGAATTCTCGGAGGGAGATGTGGGAGTGTCGGAAGCCTTTGAGGCGCTGGTGTTGGTCTGTCCGGACCCGGTGGAACCCGGTGGTGCTGCCCTGCTAGTGGGGACTAACTCCCCTCTGGTGCGACGGCTCTTGGGAGCCTGTAAGAAGAAGGTGAGGGAGAAGTACTTTGTTCATTATGGCCTTCCCCGGCGGATCCATAGTGATCAGGGACGGGACTTCGAGAGCAGGCTTATCCATGAATTACTGGGTATGCTTGGGGTTGAGAAATCCAGAACCACCCCCTATCACCCGCAGGGTGATCCTCAGCCCGAGAGGTTTAACCGGAGCCTGCTGGACATGCTCGGCACTTTGGAGGTCGGCCAGAAGAGTAAGTGGAGTCGGCACATTGCCCATTTGGTTCATTGTTACAACTGTACTCGCAATGATGCTACGGGGTACTCGCCCTACTATCTGATGTTCGGACGGAAAGCGAGGTTGCCCATTGATGTGTGTTTTGGGACTGAAGCGGGTGAAATACCTTCGAAGCCATGTCTGAAGTACTTGTCCGATATGAGGAGAGAGTTGAAAAGGGCGTACGAGTTGGCTGAGGCGCCAGCCACCAAGCAGAACCAGCGGAAGAAGAAGAGGTATAATCAGAAAGTGAAGTTCGTCCAGCTATTGCCGGGAGACCGAGTCCTTATCCGGAATTTAGGACTACAGGGTAAGCACAAGTTGGCGGACCGTTGGGCAGCCACCCCCTATGTGGTGGAGAGTCAGATGCCGAATCTCCCGGTTTACCGGGTGAGACTGAGGGCGGACAGGGGCCTGTCAAGGTACTCCATCGAAGCACCTGTTGCCTCTGGGTCGCGAGGTGAAGATGGACCCAGAGCCCGAATGGGAGTTTACTCCTATTACGAGGACTATGCGAAGGCGCGGGGCGAGGGAAGAGCCCGCTGCGAAGAAGACGGGGTCGGCCCCCACCTCGAGAAGGGATACTTCATCGGAAGACGATGATTCGGACTTGTGGTACCTGCTTCTGTTCGCTGATTCCCCGGTGCCGGGAGAAGAGACTCCTGGCCCTTCCGTCACTGAGTCAGGGGAACCGAGGGAGGGTGTTGCAGGGCCGCCTGTATTACAGCCGGGATTGGGGGGGGGGAGGAGAGGGTGGAGGCAGAACCTGAGCCAGAGGGCTCACAGGGGCAGAGGGATCCCGGTGAAGGGGAAGGTCTGACAGATAGGCCCGGGGGGTCACCTGGGGTGTCTGAACAGGGAGAGTCAGCAGAGGAAGTCCAGAGGCCTCAGAGGAGTAGGCATCCCCCGGAGAGACTAACTTATACGGCGCCGGGTGTTCTACTGCCCTGGAAAGTTATGTCACTGCTTTATGCACCTAGGTTGGGTTTTGTGTTTTACAAGGAGCGCTGGTGAACTCTGTTAACGTCATGAGGGCATGACTTTTATTGGTGGGGGGAAGAGTGTACGGGGTCTTTCTTTTCGTTAAATTTAAAATGGCTTGTTATGTTATACTGGGGAATGCTGAGACAGTCTCTAACTAGTCAGTTGCTTGGGTTATTATAGATAACAGGGTGCTATTAACCAATGGGTGGTCATGTATCGTTTTGTTTTTGGATACAATGCTGTATCATATGACTGTGGACGGGTTTTTGGCGGGGAGGACGGCGGAGAAGCGGGGAGGACGGTGGATGGGTTTTGGCGGGGAGTCGGAGGAGAGACGGGGTGGACGGCGGGGAGACGGGGAGGACGGCGGACGGGGTTTTTGGGGGGGAGTCAGAGGGGAGACGGGGAGGATGGTGGATGGGGTTTTGACGGGGAGTCGGAGGAGAGACGGGGAGGACGGTGGAGAGACGAGAAGGACGGCGGACGGAGGAGAGACGGGGCGGACGTGCGGAGAGGCTCCGGTCGATCACTCCGGGTGGTCCCAAGCCGTGAGTGGACGGAATTCAGGTGGTCGTCAGGAATCGATTGAGCTCCAACGGTAGCGCGTGAAGAACTTGGACTTTGATAAGTGTTGGCGCCTTTTTTTCATTATTTTCCTCTCTGTATCAAATTTATATTAATGTCATAGAATTAGTAATATCTATAAAGTGTACTTGTTTAAATTTACTGGGTGTGCTGGCTGATGATTGATGTTTGGGATTGATTTGGGCGGCGACCGACCCTGTGGGGAGTGTTGAGGCAGGTGCTGGGTGGGATTTCCCCTAGACATACACGAGCCAATATAACGGAACGTTATAGGGGTAAAAGAGGGCACAAACACTCTCCACATTTTACCTGGGTGAGTGTTTGAAGAGCCTGGAACTGCAGGTTCAGGTCCTGGAGTTGTTAAGTGGAAAATCAATGAGAGAATGTCCAACATTTAATGCATGAATATTCAACATCATCATATCATCATTAGTGTTGTGTTGTATGACATAAGCGATCATCGTGACTATGATTGTTCTTGGCAAATTTTTCTGCAAAAGTAGTTTGCCATTGCCGCCTTCTGGGTAGTATCTTTAGAAGCCGGGTGACCCCAGCCAGTATCAATACTCTTCAGAGATTGTCTGCCTGGCATCAGTGGTTGCATAACCAGGACTTATGATGTGTACCAGCTGTTAGTACGGCTATCCACCACCTACTCCCATACTTCATGTGACCCTGATCGGGGAGCTAAGCAGGTGCTACACCTTGCTCAGGGGTGAGCTGTAGGCTAGTGGAGAGGAGCACCTTACACCTCCTTTGGTAGAGGTGTATCTCCACACCACCACCCCACATGAGTATTAGCTGGGGTGAACAGTCTACTCTATTATAAATTTCTAAGACAGTAAAAATAAATTTCTATCATTTTATCAATGAGGGATGACAAATGTGTGAGACTTGGATCAGGAATGATAATGGTAATTTGAAGGGATAAAATTTACAAATTAGATTTGAGTCCAGATCCTATGCACATTAATTTCACAATTTTAAACAAGGTACCAAATGTTCTTCAATAATTGAAGATCCTTTTACACTTGTGTATATTCTTATTGAGCCATAGAAATGAGCTGCTTCAATAAATCCAGTTCCAGCAGTATATAAAAGGATCGAATAAAATTTCAATTTACTGCAGAGACTTTTCTGGGCATGATTTCTGTGCAATATTATGTTTTCTAAATATATTTACAAGTGCAAACATTTTATTTGGATACATTGAAGTGGATTTTGTGTAGTGTTCCAACTGATGAACTGGAAATGACTACAGAGAACAGTATACCGAAATCGAGATGATAACTACTGGTTGAGGACAATTAACACTGGAGTGAGTGAAGAGCTTTTTTAGATTATGAAGACATGCAGTCCTCGTTTATTGTTATTTAGTAATGCATGCATTAAGAAATGATACAATATTTCCTCCGGTGTGATATCACAAAACACAGGACAGACCAAGACTGAAAAAATTGACAAAATCACATAATTATAACACATAGTTACAACAGTGCAACAATACCATAACTTGATGAAGGAGTCCATGAGCACAGTAAAAAGTTCAAAGTCTCTCAAATGTCCCACATCCCACGCAGATGGGAGAAGGAAGAAAAACTCTCCCTGCCATGCCCGACCACAGTCCGAATCTGAGTCATCCGAAAACTTCGAGCCTCCAATCAGCTTTCCGACACCGAGTACTGAGTGCCATCTCTGTCCGAATGATTCGACCTCAATCTCGGTTGCCAACAACAGGCAAAGCCGGGGATTTTGAGACCTTCCCTCTGGAAGATTCTGGAGACCAGAGCTCGTAAGATAAAATTCTGTTGAGTCAGATGTTCTTTAGACATTTATCATAAATGACATTGCTTTCAGCTGCACGTTTAAATGACTTTGACCTGGGTAGTTTTCACTTTGACCACTTGTTACTGTTTTCAGCCTTTTCAGTTTCTGTGAGAGAAATGTTGTCTATAAGGATAATTCTTTGATATTTTAGTTACAGAATTATATGTGTACTGAAAAATTCAGCAAAAAATGTTTTAGACTTTTAGAGGATCTGAACATTGTATTAAAAATCCTCAGGACTTGCACCATCAGGTTCAAAAACAGTTACCACCCCTCAACTATCAGGCCGTTGAATAAAACGGTATAACTACACTGACTTGCCCCATCATTGAAATGTTCCCACAACCAATGAGCTCTCTTTCAAGTACTCTTCGTCTCATATTCTGGTTAGTTATTGTTATTTATTTATATTTGCATTTTTCTTTTAGAGTTTTGGCCCTGGATGAATTTTATTCCCTGTACTTTTCAAGGTGCCATCATTAGACTATAAAATACAGGAGCAGAATTAGCCAATTTGGCCTATCAAGAAGATAGGTATTTACTTCACACTTGTCCTTCCATTGATCCAGCAGAAATTTCCACTGGATTAACTTCCACAGTTCTTGGGGGTCCATAGAATCTCTCAGCCTACCATCAACCATCCAGCCAGCATGACCCCATGTGCTGCCCTCTGCTGAATGGTGGGAGACACATTGGTGCTTGTTGGCCACCAGACACATGCTGGTCTGGGTTGGGCTTTGCAGCCACACAATGGGGGAATTAAATTAGATTGCTTTGTCTTGCTGGCTGACCTTTGGCATGGAATTTCAGCAAAGACCAGAGCAACCAGTATGGGGTAGTCTGCCTGGTCAGGACCTGGGAATGAAGTTGGGAGCAGTGAATACTTGTGTCTGTGCCAAGAAAGGACATCTCAGATATCAAGTATATAAGACCCACTTGGGAAATGATTTTGCAACTAGATCAGCATTTTTGAGCAGGTATCAAAAACATGAAAATATCTCGGTCAATGCTTGGTAATCCTGGGGCCTGCTCCTCACTAAGAAATGAAGCCTTTCTGGGCCAGTGCCAGGCTCGGTGTGAAGACAGAGCTGTGCAGAGTCTGCCGTCAAATGAATACGCCAGTGTCAGGCTCGGTGTGAAGCACTCTGTGGCACAGCTCATAGAACCGCTACTTTGCAGTTCCATCCTGATCTTGGTTGCTACCTGTGTAGAATTTGCATATTCTCTCGAATCAGAATCATATTTATTACCATGCACATATGTTCTTTAGGTACACCAATATAATGCAATGCATAAAAATACTGTTACAATAATAAATATTTTTAAATAGTGTAAAAAGAAAGCAAGATATTGAGATGTGTTGATAGACAGTTCAAAAATCTGATGGCAGAAGGGAAGAAGTTGTTTCTAAAATACGTAGTGTGTGTCCTTGCAGCTCTTTAGTTCACATCCCCTTTCCCATTCCTCCACCAATGATTTCCCAGCTCTTTACTTCACTCCCCCTCCCCATTCACCCACTCTCTCCCTCACCTGTATTTATCATCTAGTTTCACCAATCATTTCCAACCCTCCCTGCACCTTCTTATTCTGGTTGCTTCCCCTTCCTTTCCAGTCCTGATGAAAAGTCTCAACCTGAAACATGAACTGTTCATTCCTTTCTGTAGAGGCTGCTTGAAATGATGAGTTCCTCAAGCATTTTGTGTGTGTTAGCTTGGAAACCACCCGGTTGGCTGTACAGGGCTTTTGAGCTTCCTTGCAGAGCAAAAGAGTTTAGATTGTTAGTTAGAAAAACTCTACTGTGTGTTTTTTATAGACCACCCAATAGTAACAGGGATATCGGGGAGCAGATAGGGAGACAGATTCTGGAAAGGTTGTCGTGGTGGGAGATTTTAATTTCCCCAATATTGATTGGCATCTCCCTAGAGCAAGGGGTTTAGATGGGGTGGAGTTTGTTAGGTGTGTTCAGGAAGGTTTCTTGACACAATATGTAAATAAGCCTACAAAAGGAGAGACTGTACTTGATCTGGTATTGGGAAATTAAACTGGTCAGGTGTCAGGTCTCTCAGTGGGAGAGCATTTTGGAGATAGAGATCACAATTCTATCTCCTTTACCATGGTATTGGAGAGGCATAGGAACAGACAAATTAAGGAAACATTTAATTGGACTAAGGGAAAATATGAAGCTATCAGGCAGGAACTTGGAAGCATAAGTTGGAAACAGATGTTCTCAGGGAAATGTACAGCAGATATGTGGCAAATGTTCAGGGGATATTCACATGGCATTCTGCATAGGTGCGTTCCAATGAGACAGGTAAAGGATGGTAGGGTACAGGAACTGTGGTGTACAAAGGCTGTTGAAAATCTAGTCAAGAAGAAAAGAAAAGCTTATGAAAGGTTCAAAAAACTAGGTAATGATAGAGATCTATAAAATTATAAGGCTAGCAGGAAGGAACTTGAGAATGAAATTAGGAGAGCCAGAAGGGGCCATGAGAAGGCCTTGGCGAGCAGGATTAATGAAACCCTCAAGCTATTCTACAAGTATGTGAAGAGCAAGAGGATAAGACATGAGAGAATAGGACTGATCAAGTGTGACAGTGGAAAAGTGTGTACGGAACCGGAGGAGATAGCAGAGCTACTTAATAAATACTTTGCTTCAGTATTCACCACAAAAACGGATTTTGGTGATTGTAGGGATGACTTACAGCGGACTGAAAAGCTTGAACATATAGACATTAAGAAAGAGGATGTACTGGAGCCTTTGGAAAGCATCAAGTTGGATAAGTCACTGGGACCCGACGGGATGTACCCCAGGCTACTGTAGATGACGGAGGAGATTGATGAGCCTGTGGCAATGATCTTTGCATCATCAGTGGGGACAGGGAGGTTCTAGAGATTGGAGGGTTACAGGTGTTGTTCCCTTATTCAAGAAAGGGAGTAGAGATAGCCCAGGAAATTATAGACCAGTGAGTCTTACTTATGTGATTGGTAAGTTGATGGAAAAGATCCTGAGAGGCAGAATTTATGAACATTTGGATAGGCAGAATATGATCAGGGATAGTCAGCATAGCTTTGTCAAAGGCAGGTTGTGCTTTTGAGGATGTGACTAAACACATTGATGAAGGTAGAGCAGTAGATGTAGTGTATATGGATTTCAGCAAGGCATTTGACAAGGTACCCCATGCAAGGCTTATTGAGAAAGTAAGGAGGCATGGGATCCAAGGGGACATTGCTTTGTGGGTCCAGAATTGGCTTGCCCACAGAAGGCAAAGAGTGGTTGTAGACGGATCATATTCTGCATGGAGGTCAGTGACCAGTGGTGTGCCTCAGGGATCTGTTCTGGGATCCCTTCTCTTCGTGTTTTTTATAAATGACCAGGATGAGGAAGTGGAGGGATGGGTTAGTAAATTTGCTGATAACACAAAGGTTGGGGGTGTTGTGGATAGTCAGAGGTTACAGCGGGACATTGATAGGATCCAAAACTCAGCTGAGAAGTGGCAGATTGAATTCAACCCAGATAAGTGTGAGATGGTTCATTTTGGTAGGTTAAATATGATGACAGAATATAGCATTAATGTTAAGACTCTTGGCAGTGAGGAGGATCAGAGGGATCTTGGGGTCTGAGCCCATAGGACACTCAAAGCTGTTGTGCAGGTTGACTCTGTGGTTAAGAAGGCATACAGAACATTGGCCTTCATCAACAGTGGGATTGAGTTCAAGAGCCGAGAGGTAATGTTGCAGCTATATAGGGCCTTGGTCAGACCCCACTTGGAGTACTGTGCTCAGTTCTGGTCGCCTCACTACAGGAAGGATGTGGAAACTATAGAAAGGGTGCAGAGGAGATTTACAAGGATGTTGCCTGGATTGGGGAGCATGCCTTATGAGAATAGATTGAGAGAATTTAGCCTTTTCTCCTTGAAGCAACAAAGGATGAGAGGTGTATAAGATAATGAGAGGCATTGATCGTGTGGATAGTCAGAGGCTTTTTCCCAGGACTGAAATGGCTCTCACATGAGGGCATACAGTTTTAAGGTACTTGGAAGTCAGTACAGAAGAGATGTTAGGGGTAAATTTTTTTACGTAGTGAGTGCGTGGAATGGACTGCCGGTGATGGTGGTGGAGGTGGATACCACTAGGTCTTTTAAGAGACTCCTGGACAGGTACATGGAGCTTAGAAAAAATAGAGGGCTATAGGTAACCCTAAGTAATTTCTAAAGTAAGTCCATGTTTGGCACAGCATTGTGGGCCGAAGGGTCTGTATTGTGCTGTAACTTTTTCTTTGGTTGTTTCTAAGTTTCCAGTTATTCTGCCATTTAGCACAACTGGTTTGTGCTGACCAAAATGCCCATCCAAACTAGTCCCACGTGCCGGCGTTGCTCCATAACCTTCTAAACCTTTCCTAACTATGGAGCTGTCCACCCACCCCCCCACCCCGATAGCTCATTCCATATATCTCTAAACATCGATGTATAAAGATAAGCTGTTGCCCCTTGAGTTCTCATTAAATCTCTCCCCTCTCACCTCTTGTTTGTGATTCTCCAAACCTGGGAAGTAGACTGAGTGCATTCATCCTGAATGCATTTTCTCCATTCCCATTTAGAATTCTTCCCTGCAAATCTTGGTGCTGTCAGTGATGAGCATGCTGAAAAGTTTCACCAGGATATTGTGGCCATGGAGAAATGGTGTCAGGACAACTGGAATCCATCAATGCTGGCTGATTATTGTTGGACACTTAAGCGAGAAGCCTCAGACTGTGAGTACAAATGAAAATCATCAACAACAAACCTTTTTTAACTATTGCAAAGTGTCAGCACCATTATGCAATTAAAAACATTATACTCAATAAAAGTTAATTTCTTGTTTCTCCCAATTGCTATGAGATATAAGTAGTCTGAAATCATCTTTGTGTTCAGCTTCAAGTGGTCTATCATAAACAAACAATATTTCAGAGGAAGCAACAGTTTCAGTTCTGTCCAGTGCCGTAATTTCCAACTCTTTTCAGTGTGATTGAGATTAGATTTTATTGAAGGTGATTCGAGAGAGAAATATTGGCCAGGACATCAAAGAGAAGATCTTCAAAACAGTGTTGCATTATCTTTCAACCCATTTTCCTGATGTTTGTATGTGTGATTGTACCTCTGGAACATGTGGGGCCTGTGTGTGTGTGACTGTGGCTCTGAGATATGTGGGGCCTGTGTGTATGTGATTGTACCTCTGGAATGAGTGGACATAGTGGGAGAGAACAAGCAAAGTGCCCCTGAGAATTTCCTGGTCATGTGATTCCATTGTCACGTGGAAGATGAAAGATGATCGTAATCCCAGGGTTCTGAAAGAAACAGCTGAAGAGATTGTGGAGACATTATAATGATCTTTCAAGAATCACTAGATTCTGGATAGGTTCCGGAGTACTGGAAATTTGAAAATGTTCCTCCACTCTTCAAGAAAGGAAGGGCAGGTGAAAGAAAATTCTAGACCAGTTAGCTTGACTTCAATGGTTGAGATGAGGCCCCAGTAATCTTCCAGTATAAGGTGGCACTGGTGAAGCACAGTGACGACTTACTAGCCAGTTTAAGTGCTGGGCCAGATTGAAAAGGTGAGAGTGGTGGGCTGGAGGTGAGGGACAGGCTGGGTTCAGCGTGTTGTTGATGAGATTTACTCGTTTCTGCACTGAACTGAGGCTGTGCCCTGGCACCAACAAGTTCCAGGGCTGGCTGCAGTGACGACTGGCTGCATGGCTGTGAACTTACTTTTATTGTTTGCACAATTTCTGCACGTTGAGAGTTTTAGGTTCTTTTTAAAAAGCTTTCTTTGTTTTGCAGCTGCCTGTAAGGAGACAAATCTCAAGGTTGTACAGAGTATATGTACACAAACAAGAGAAAATCTGCAGATGCTGGAAATCCAAGCAACACACAAAACGCTGGAGGAACTCAGCAAGCCTGGTACCATCTATGGAAAAGGGTACAGTCGACATTTTGGGCCGAGACACTTTGGCAGGACTGCAGGAGGGTCTCGGCCCAAAATGTCAACTGTGCTCTTTTCCATAGATGTTGCCTGGCCTGCTGCGTATATGTACTTAGTACTTTGAACTTTGGTGTCTCATTTGTACTCTAAGCTACTGGGTGGATCAACTAGCACCTGTCTTCACTGAGATATTTAACACCTCTCTGCAATTATGCAGCGTTCCAGACTGCTTTAAGGTTGCTACAATTATCGCAGTTCCCAAGAAAGAGAAGATCACTGGACTTAACAAGTATAGGCCAGTAATTCTGACTTCAGTAGCTTGCTCATCTAATGGTGGCCTACCTTATTAATGATCCTCTTCTTGATCCGCTACAGTTTGCTATAAATGTGTGGTCGAGAAGGTATTGACTGGCTACATCACTACCTGGTATGGAAACACTAATGCTCTTGGAACAGAAAATTCTACAAAAAGTATTGGATATCGCCCAGTCCATCAAAGGTAAAACCCTCCCAACCACTGAGTACAGCACATCTACATGGACCGGTGCAGCATCTATGATCAGGGAATCCCCCCACCACCCAGGACATGCTTCCTTATCCTGCTGACATCAGGAAGGTGGTACAGGAACCTCAGGATTCATCCCGCCAGGTTTAGGAACAGTTAATACCCCTCAACCATCAGTCTTTTGAACTAAAGGGGGTAACATCACTCAACTTCACTTGTCCCATCACTGAACTGTGCCCACAATCTATGGACCCACTCTCAAGGACTCCATCTCATGTATTTGATATTTATTATTTATTTATTAATTTTTCCTTTCTTTCTGTATTTGCAGTTTGCTGACCTTTACATATTGATTGTCCTCCCTGTTGGTGTGGTCTTTCATTAATTCTATGATGGTTTTTGCATTTATTGAGTATGCCTGCAAAAATGGATCTCAGTAGTTTATGGTGATATATATGCACTTTGATAATAAATTTACTTTGAACTTCTCAACTTTTGCTCATAGGGTAAATTGCTCAGTTAACTTGTGGATAATGGTTAACTTGTGCCTTCATTACATTCTTCAACAGTAGGATTCCCCCAACACCTACATGCGGATCTTGTTTGTGGATCTTAGCTCTGCCTTCAACACTATTGTTCCAAAGTTGTCTACAGCAAGCTAACTCAGTCAGCTGTACCCTACAGTCTTTGTCAATGGATTATGAACTCTGACTGGAAGAAAACTTTATGTAAGGCTGGGCTCCTACCTGCCCAATCCAATGTCTATAAGCACAAGCTCTCTCCAGGCAACACACATCAAAGTTGCTGGTGAATGCAGCAGGCCAGGCAGCATCTCCAGGAAGAGGTACAGTCAAAGTTTCGGGCCGAGACCCTTCGTCAGGACGAAGGGGTCCTGACGAAGGGTCTCGGCCCGAAACGTCGACTGTACCTCTTCCTAGAGATGCTGCCTGGCCTGCTGCATTCACCAGCAACTCTGCTGTGTGTTGCTTGAATTTCCAGCATCTGCAGAATTCATTGTGTTTAAGCTCTGTCCAGGGCTGTGTTCTTTCAAATTCTCAAATGACTACACCTTCACAGATAAATCCATTAATATTCATGGATGACATGATTATAGTTTGTCTCATCTCTAGTAATGATGTGACCTGCTATCAAAAAGAGGTAGACTGTCTTACAGCATGGTGTGGTCGTAACAATTTGGAGTTTAATGTTATGAAGACAGTGGAAATGAGGACTGGTTTCCACTGACAATCCTCTACCTTCCCCCACCCCCTTAGAATTCAATGGTCAGGCTGTATCTATGATCCAGTCATTCAGATTCCTGGGGATTACCATTACATTGGTGGGACAAGCACGTCACACTCATCAGCAGAGATAGTGCTTCCTACGCCTGTTTAGAAAATAACATGTCGAAGTGTATCCTGATGAATTGTTTTTCTGCCATTATTGAGTGTGCTGTGACCACCTTGATCACCGTTTGGTTCCCCACTGTCTCCCTGTCCAAGCCCAGGTTGCAGTGAGTGGTCCAGCAGCAGAAATCATTGGCTGTCAGCTACCAACATTAAAGGACCTGTTCATTGCTGGAGCGAAGAAAAGAGTTTGAAAAAAATTACTGCTGAGTCCACCTACTCTAGAAGTCACCTATTCACCAAATTGCCTTCAGGGAGATATTACAAGTCTGTCAGCAGCAGGACTGCAGTCATCTCTGAAGCTTCTTTCCTGTAGCTATCCAGCTTCTCAACAAAATTCACTCAGGTGTTATAGCCTGACTATCCCTGCACAACATCTGATAAATGGTCTTTCTTGCTCTCCTTGTTCTGTTGATAATTATTGAGTCTGTTCATATGTTCACATTTATTTCAGTTTGATTATTGACGTTTGCACACGTGACTGTTCTGCCCATTGAGTATCCGTGACTGTTTACACTATTGTCTTGTAATTTGTTGGTTGGGATTGTGTTGTCTGTTATGGTATTGTCCTGTGGTTTATGCTTGGCACTAAAGCACAATCAATTCTGCTATGTTTCACCTACTGGCAATAAAGTGATTCTGATTCTGAAAACGTTGGAGTCCATTATTAAGAATGAAGTTTCAGGGTACTTAGAGGCCTGTGATAAAATTCAGCATGGTTTCCTTAAGGGGAAATCCTGCCTGACAAATCTGTTGGAATTCTTTTAGGAAATAACAAACAGAGTAGACAAAGGGGAATTGGTAGATATTGTGCACTGAATTTTCAGAAGGCCTTAGCAATGTTCGACATGTGAGGCCACTTAACATGATAAGAACCCATGGTATTACAGGAAAGATACTGGCATGGACAGAAGATTGAAATGGCAAAGAGTGGGGAAAAAGGGGGGCCTTTTCTGGTTGGCTGCCAGGGACTAGTTGTGTTCCACAGGGTTACTGTTGGGACCACTACTTTTTAAGTTACATGTCAGTGATTTTGGATGATGGAAATAAAGACTTCGTAGCCAAGTTTGTGGGTGATACAAAGATGAGTGGAGGGGCAGATAGTGTTATGGAAGCAGGGAGTCTGCAGAAGGACTTTGACAGATTGGATGAATGGCAAAGTAGTAGATGGAATATAATGTCAGAGAGTGTATAGTCATGCACTTTGGCAGAAGGAACAAAGGCATAGACTATTCTCTAAACAGAGAAAATTCAAACATCCAAGGTGCAAAGGGACTTGGGACTATTACCTAAAGGTTAACTTGCAGGTTCAGTTAGTAGTAAGGAAGGCAAATGCAATATTAGCATCTATTTTGAGAGGACTAGAATATAAAAAGCAACAACATTGAGGCTTCATAAGGCGTTGGTCAAACTGCACTTGGAGCATTGTGAGCAGTTTTGGTGCCCTTATCTAAGAAACAATGTGCCAGTATTGGAGAGGGTCCAGAGGAGGTTCATGAGAATCATTTGGAGAATGAAAGGGTTAACGTATGAGGAGCATCTGATGGTTCAGGGACTACTCACAGGAATTTAGGAGAATGAAGGGGGATTTCATTGAGACCTATTGAATGTTGACAGGCTTAGATAGAATGGACATGGACAGAATGTTTCCTATAATCTAGGACAAGAGAGCACAACCTCAGAATAGAGGGGCATCAATTCAAAACAGAGAAGATGATGAACTTCGTTAGCCAGAGGGTAGTGAATCAATGGAATTCATTACCACAGACAACGTTGGAGGCCAAGTTGATAGGTTCTTCATTAATAAGGGCATCAAAGGTTATGGGGAGAAGGTAGGACAGTAGGCTTGACAGATAATAGATCAGCCATGATGGAATGGTGGAGAAACTTGATGGGCTGAATGGCCTGATTCTGCTCCCATGTCTTCTGGTCTTCTGGAGAGGAGACTTAATGCAGGTGTATAAAATGATAAGATTCCTTGATAGAGTGGCCAGCCAATGCCTTTTCCTCTGGTTGGCAACGACTAATACGAGAGGTGATTGGAATCAGAATCAGGTTATTATCATTGACCAATGTCACGAAATTTGTTGTTTTGGGACAGCAGTATATTGCAATAAAATTACTATATGTTACTGGAAGAAATGTAAAAAAATTAAACAAGTGGTGTAAAAAGAGAGAAGATAGTGAGGTAGTGTTCATGAGTTCATTGTCCATTCAGGAATTTGATGACGGAGGGGAAGAAGCTGTTCCTAAAACATTGAGTGTGTCTTCAGCCTCCTGTGTAAGGTAATGTAATTGGTGGAGATGCATATAATTCACCACCACCAACATTGAGTTGAGGTTTCACCTAAAGAGGCTTGTCTGTTGTGTTGACATAATTATGTAAAATTTTTACCACACTTTGTATTCAGTATTTTCAGTACAATAAATGAGTTATGGCTTTTCTTAAGACCATAAGATCATAAGACATAGGAGGAGAATTATGCCATTTGGCCCATCGAGTCTGCTCTGCCATTTCATCATGGTTGATCTTATTTTCCTCTCAGCCCAAATCTTCTGTCCTCTCTCCACTTCCCTTCTTGCCTTGACCAATCAAGAACCCATCAACCTCTGCCTTGGGTATACATAAAGACTTGGCCTACACAGCTATCTCTGACAAAGAAATCCACAGATTCACCACTCTGTCCTCTGGTCTTATACTCTCCTACCATAGGAAACATCCTCTCCATATCCAATGTATCAAGGCCTTTCACAATTCAATAGGCTTCAATAAGGTCACGCCTAGTTCTTCTGAATTCTAGTGAATACAGGCCCAGAGCCAAATGCTCTTCATATGACAAGCCATTCAATCCTGGAGTCATTTTCATGAACCTCCTTTGAACCCTCTCCAGTTTCATAGAAACATAGAAAACATAGAAAATAGGTGCAGGAGTAGGCCATTCGGCCCTTCGAGCCTGCACCACCATTTATTATGATCATGGCCGATCATCCAACTCAGAACCCCGCCCCAGCCTTCCCTCCATACCCCCTGATCCCCGTAGCCACAAGGGCCATATCTAACTCCCTCTTAATTATAGCCAATGAACTGGCCTCAACTGTTTCCTGTGGCAGAGAATTCCACAGATTCACCACTCTGTGTGAAGAAGTTTTTCTTAATCTCGGTCCTAAAAGGCTTCCCCTTTATCCTCAAACTGTGACCCCTCGTTCTGGACTTCCCCAACATCCTTTCTAAGAAGGGCCCAAAACTGCTCACAATACTCCCAAGTGAGGCTTCATGAGTGCTTTGTAAAGCCTCAACATTACATCTTTGTTTTTATATTCCAGTCCTTTTGAAATGAATGCTAACATTATATTTGCCTTCTTCACCACAGACTCAACCTGAAAATTGACTTGCATAAGGACTCCCAAGTCCCTCTGCACCTCAGTATTTTGTGTTTTCTCTCCATTTAGAAAATAGTGAAATTGTTCACTTCTACCAATGTGCATGACTATACACTTCACGGCACTGTATTCCATTGGCCACTTTTGTGCCCATTCTCCCTCAGTCTAAGTCCTTCTGTAGCCTCTGCTACCTGTCCTTCCACCTATCTCCAAAGCGCCTGCAAACATTGTAACAAAGCCATCAATTACATCATCCAAATCATTGACATATAACGTTAAAAGAATCGGCCCCAATACAGACCCCTGTGGAAAACGGTTAGTCATCGGAAGCCAACCAGAAAAGGCTCCCTTTATTCCCTCACTTTGCTTCCTGCCAATCAGCCACTGCTTTATCCAGGCTAGAACCTTTCCTGTAATACCATGGGCTTGTAGCTTGCTAAGCAGCCTCATGTGTGTCCCCTTGTCTATGGCCTTCTGAAAATCCAACTACACAATATCAATTGATTGCGCAACCACCAACTGCGACTCCAGCCTTGAACTCCAGGCCGGGTCTTTATGTGCTGCTGTTGTGACTCCCCTTCCCCCACCACCACTCCGCAGCCCCGTCTCCCTCAGATCCCACCGTCAGCTCCTGGGCCCTCAGAGGCTCCATCTTCCTCTCACCCCAACCCTCCCCTCTCCATTGACACCCCCAGCCTCCCCCCTCCCCCCTCTGATCCCAGCTCTCATCCGTGCCGGGTCTTTACCAACCCCTCCGACCTTCAACTGTCGGAGGCAGAACGCTCTGTTCTCAGTAAGGGCCTCACGTTTGTCCCCCTTCACCCACACCTCAGCGAGTTCCGTGTTCGCCATGATGCGGAACTTTTCTTCCGCCGTCTCCGTCTCCGAGCCTACTTCTTCAGTAAGGACTCTTCCACCCCCACCGATGACCCCTTCTCCCGTCTTCAACCCTCCTCTTCTTCATGGACACCCCGCTCTGGTCTTCTGCCTGCTCTGGATCTCTTTATTGCCAACTGCCGACGGGACATCAACCGTCTCGACTTCACCGCACCTTGTCCCCATTCCAACCTCACTCCTTCGGAACGCTCTGCTCTCCACTCCCTCCGCACTAATCCTAACTTTATTATTAAACCCGCTGATAAGGGGGGTGCTGTTGTAGTCTGGCGTACTGACCTCTACCTTGCTGAGGCACAGCGACAACTCGCGGATACCTCCTCTTATTTACCCCTCGATCGTGACCCCACTAAGGAGCACCAGGCCATTGGCTCCCACACTATCAACGACTTTATCCGCTCAGGGGATCTCCCATCCACTGCTACCAACCTTATAGTTCCCACACCCCGCACTTCCCGTTTCTACCTCCTACCCAAGATCCACAAACCTGCCTGTCCTGGCCGACCTATTGTCTCAGCTTGCTCCTGCCCCACCGAACTCGTTTCTGCATACCTCGACACTGTTTTATCACCCCTTGTTCAATCCCTTCCGACCTATGTTCGTGACACTTCTCACACTCTTAAACTTTTCGATGATTTTAAGTTCCCTGGCCCCCACCGCTTTATTTTCACCATGGATGTCCAGTCCTTATATACTTCCATCCCCCATCAGGAAGGTCTCAAAGCTCTACGCTTCTTTTTGGATTCCAGACCTAATCAGTTCCCCTCTACCACCACTCTGCTCCGTCTAGCGGAATTAGTCCTTATTCTTAATAATTTCTCCTTTTGCTCCTCCCATTTCCTCCAAACTAAAGGTGTAGCTATGGGCACCCGTATGGGTCCTAGCTATGCCTGCCTTTTTGTTGGGTTTGTGGAACAATCTATGTTCCGTGCCTATTCTGGTATCTGTCCCCCACTTTTCCTTCGCTACATCGACGACTGCATTGGCGCTGCTTCCTGCACGCATGCAGAACTCGTTGACTTTATTAACTTTGCCTCCAACTTTCACCCTGCCCTCAAGTTTACCTGGTCCATTTCCGACACCTCCCTCCCCTTTCTAGATCTTTCTGTCTCTGTCTCTGGAGACAGCTTATCCACTGATGTCTACTATAAGCCTACTGACTCTCACAGCTATCTGGACTATTCCTCTTCTCACCCTGTCTCTTGCAAAAATGCCATCCCCTTCTCGCAATTCCTCCGTCTCCGCCGCATCTGCTCTCAGGGTGAGGCTTTTCATTCTAGGACGAGGGAGATGTCTTCATTTTTTTAAAGAAAGGGGCTTCCCTTCCTCCACTATCAACTCTGCTCTTAAACTCATCTCCCCCATTTCACGTACATCTGCTCTCACTCCATCCTCCCACCACCCCACTAGGAATAGGGTTCCCCTGGTCCTCACCTACCACCCCACCAGCCTCCGGGTCCAACATATTATTCTCCGTAACTTCCGCCACCTCCAACGGGATCCCACCACTAAGCACATCTTTCCCTCCCCCCCCTCTCTCTGCATTCCGCAGGGATCGCTCCCTACACAACTCCCTTGTCCATTCGTCCCCCCCATCCCTCCCCACTGATCTCCCTCCTGGCACTTATCCGTGTAAGCGGAACAAGTGCTACACATGCCCTTACACTTCCTCCCTTACCACCATTCAGGGCCCCAAACAGTCCTTCCAGGTGAGGCATCACTTCACCTGTGAGTCGACTGGGGTGATATACTGCGTCCGGTGCTCCCGATGTGGCCTTTTATATATTGGTGAGACCCGACGCAGACTGGGAGACCGCTTTGCTGAACATCTACGCTCTGTCCGCCAGAGAAAGCAGGATCTCCCAGTGGCCACACATTTTAATTCCACATCCCATTCCCATTCTGACATGTCTATCCACGGCCTCCTCTACTGTAAAGATGAAGCCACACTCAGGTTGGAGGAACAACACCTTGTATTCCGTCTGGGTAGCCTCCAACCTGATGGCATGAACATTGACTTCTCTAACTTCCGCTAGGCCCCACCTCCCCCTCGTACCCCATCTGTTACTCATTTTTATGCACACATTCTTTCTCTCACTCTCCTTTTTCTCCCTCTGTCCCTCTGAATATACCTCTTGCCCATCCTCTGGGTCACCCCCCCCCCCTTGTCTTTCTTCCCGGACCTCCTGTCCCATGATCCTCTCGTATCCCCTTTTGCCTATCACCTGTCCAGCTCTCGGCTCTATCCCTCCCCCTCCTGTCTTCTCCTATCATTTTGCATCTCCCCCTCCCCCTCCAGCTTTCAAATCCCTTACTCACTCTTCCTTCAGTTAGTCCTGACGAAAGGTCTCGGCCTGAAACGTCGACTGCGCCTCTTCCTATAGATGCTGCTTGGCCTGCTGCGTTCACCAGCAACTTTGATGTATGTTGCTTGAATTTCCAGCATCTGCAGAATTCCTGTTGTTTGCAATATCAATTGATTCTCCTTTGTCTATCCTGCTTCACTGTCTGGTATGGGGGGAGGGGGTGGGTGAGCTACTGCACAGGACCAGAAGCTGCAGAGGGTGGTAAATTTAGTCGGCTCCATCTTGGGTACTAGCCTACAAAGTACCCAGGACATCTTTAGGGAGCAGTGTCTCAGAAAGACAGCGTCCATTATTAAGGACCTCCAGCACCCAGGACATGCCCTTTTCTCACTGTTACCATCAGGTAGGAGATGCAAAGGCCTGAAGGCACACACTCAGTGATTCAGGAACAGTTTCTTCCCCTCTGTCATCCGATTCCTAAATGGACATTGAACCCTTGAACACTACCTCACTTTAATATATATTCTGTTTTTTGCATGATTTTTAATCAATTTAATATACATATATTGTAATTGATTTACGTATTTATTTTTCTTCTATATTATGTATTGTATTGAACTGCTGCTGCTAAACTAACAAATTTCACGTCACATATCAAATATCACGCCGGTGATAATAAACCTGACTCTGATTCCTGTTACTTTGTCCAGGAATTCCAACATATTTGTCAGGCAAGATTTTCCCTTGAGAAAACCATGCTGCCTACGGCCTATTTTAATCATGTGCCTCCAAGTACCCTGATACCTCATCCTTAATAATTAACAACAACAACTTCCCAGCCACTGGTCAGACTAACTGGCTTAGTTTCCTTTCTTCTGCCTTTCTCCCTTCTTGAAGAGTGGAGTGACACTTGCAACTTTCCATTTTTCTGGAACCATTCCAGAATCTAGTTATTAGAAATATAGAAAACCTACAGCATAATACAGACCTTTCAGCCCACAAAGCTGTGCCAAACACGTCCTTACCTTAGAAATTAATGATTCTTGAAAAATCATTACTAGTGCTTCCATGATCTCTTCAGCCACTTATTTCAGAACTTTGGGATGTACACCATTTGGTCCCGGTGACTTATCTGCCTTCAGATCTTTCAGTTTCCCATGAACCTTCTCACTGGTAATACTAACTTCATACATTTCCTGACCCCTGTCGCCTGGAACTTGTACCATACTGCTAGTGTCTTCTGTAGTGAAGACTTGTGCAATATACTTACTCTGTTAATCTGCCATTTACCTGACCCTTGTTCCTTACTACTTCTCCAGCATCATCTTCCAGAGGTCCAATATCCACTCGTGCCTCTCTAACACTATGTAGCTGAAAAAACATGTGGTATTCTTTTTAATATAATTGGCTCACTTACTTTTGTATTCTATCTTTACCTTTTTTAATTTTTTTTAGTTGCCTTCTGTTGGTTTTTAAAAACTTTCCAATCCTTTAATTTCCCACTGATTTTTTCTGTATTATATGTCTTCTCTGGCTTGTATGTTGGTCTGGACTTATTTTGTTATCCACGGTTCTGTCACCTTGCCTTTAGAATACTTCTTCCTCTATGGGATGTATACATCCTGTGCCTTCCGAATTGCTTCCAGAAATTCCAGCCATTGCTGCTCTGCCGTCATCCTTGCCAGTGTTCTTTTCCGGTCAATTCTGGCCAACTCCTCTTTCATGCCTCTGTAATTCTCTTTACTCCACTGTAATACTGATACATCTGACTTTAGCTTCTCCTCAAAATTTCAGGATGAATTTGATCATCTTATGATCACGTGCCGAAGGTTTCCTTTACCTTACGCTTTCTAATCAATTGCACAACATCCAAAGCAGAATAGCTGATCCCCTAGTGGGATCAACAACAACAAGCCATCTTCCCAGAAATTCCTTCTTGGAATCGAGCACCAACCTGATAGTTCCAATCAACCTCCATATTGAAATCCCCCATGACTATTGTAACATTGATCTTTTGGCAAGCATTTTCTATCTCCCATTGTAATTTGCAGGCCACATCCTTACTACTGTTTTGTGTGTCTGTGTACAACTCCCATTGGGATCTTTTTACCCTTGCAGTTCCTTAGCTCTATCCACAATGATTCAACACCTTCCAACCCCATGTCACCCCTTTCATATTTGATTTCCTAGTTTATCAACAGAGCAATGCCACCCCCTCTGCCTTACCGCCTGTCCTTTCAATACAATGTGTATCCTTGGACATTAAGCTCCCAGCCATAATCTTTCTGCCATGATTCTGTGATGCCTACATCATACCTGCCAATCTGCAACTGTGCTGCAAGTTCATCTACCTTATTCTGTAAACTGAGCGCATTCAGATATAACACGTTCAGTTTTCAGACACCCCATCTCTCCCGGAAGTTCCGGGAGTCTCCCGCATATTAATAGTGGTTCCCTGATGCCCACAAATTATATACAATATCACGGAAACAAGTTTTTTTTGAGGATGAGCGAGAGAAGGCAAGAGACAGCGCAAGAGCGAGCGAGAGCAAGTGCGCAAGCGACAGAGAGAGAGCAAGAGAGAAAGTGAGAGCGCGCGAGTGACCATGAGGGAGAGTGCGCGAGCGAGAGCATGCTGTGGCAGAGTGTTCCAAAAAAAGAAAATATAAAAAGTACGTCACCCCAGACTACACTAAAGTGTACCCCTGCCTAACAGGGGTCAAAATAATGACAGTGTTGCTCACTGCACTGTTTGCAACAGTGACTTTTCTATTGCCCATGGTGGGTTAAGACTGTAAAAGACATGTTGAGGTGAGTTTAACAGGTGTCATTCGTTCATTAGCATAGCTAACGTTATTTAAACTAGCTGGCCAGCTGCTAAGGAGCTACTCTATTGCAGACATCCCACCTCTCCCGGAAGTCTCCTGCAAATTGATGGTGCTACCTCCCTGAAATCAGTTTTTGCAGGGTGGGATGTCTGAGTTTTGTACTCATTCTTTTCAATTTTGTCCACCTTTTACATTGCAACTCATCCTGTTGACTGCAGTTTTGCCCAATTAACTGCCTCTCCTCACTACACATTGCCTCTTTTATCAACCAGCTACCTCATCTTCATCTGCCTTTCCTACGATACTTCTTGCGTTGAAATATACACAGCTCAGGGCACAAGTCACACCATGCTCTAACTTTGACTGCGGTCTTACCCACATCTGCCTCAGCAAACTCTCCACCAACTGCTCTGGCACTCTGGTTCCCATCCCCCCTGCAATTCTAGTTTAAACCCCACCGTGCAGCATTAATATGTTAACAACCCCTCCCGCGAGGATATTAGTCCCCTCTAGTTCAGATGCAAACTGTTCCTTCGGTACAGGTCCAACCTTCCCTGGGTGATGGGAGTCTTTAATAATGGATGCTGCCTTTTGAAGGTATTTGCTTTTGTAATGAATTGATCTGTGTGGATGATATGCAAGACAAGATTTTTCACTGTACCTTGGTCCTTGTGAAAATAATAAATCAATTTACCAGAAAATGAAAATCAAAAGTATGGAAGCCAAATTATCAGTCAGTTTCCTTTGTCAGAGCCAGATTGACTTTGTTGTTGCAGATCATGTATAACAATTTGGATCATCCTCAGTAAATGGTGCTTTCCCATCCAGTCCACTGCTATTTGCTGACAAAGTTTGCACTGTTATTTGATTTCCATAATCTGTTTCCCAATGCAGTGAAACATGGTATAAATATTACACTCAATACTATGTGCAGTGGGCCACAGTTTAAATTTACCCTCTCCCTTCACCTATATTTTCACTGATAAACATCAAATTGCAACTTTTGTTTTATGTACCCTAAAGCTTTTTATTCAAAATTTAATTGCTTCTGGGATAGAAATTAGAAATGAAAGGATAAATGTGCTGTGAGCATTGACATTTGAAAACTCTGCATTTCAAACAAGGGATTTAATCTGCTATGACATCAAACTACTTGTTCAAGATGTAATATTAACAGTTTGGACAAATAGAAGCAGAGACGTTGAAAGGAATTGAAATTACTTCACAGATCTTTAAATAGAAGATGAATAATAATCTCTTATTACATTGATGCCAGCTGTAGTTCAGTTAACACCACTCAATTCTCTGTGTGAGAAGGAAATAAACTCCGGTCCCAATCCAAACACACCAGCATTTCTTCAGTGAAGGGATGAAGCACTATCAGGGATGCTGTCTTTTAAATTGGGCATTTAACCAAAACTCTGACTAAATACAGAGAAGTTGTAGCTTGGAGATCTAAAACTATTTAAAACATCCAGCAGATATTCTGGAGAGAATTCAAAGATTCAAAGTGCATTTATTATCAATGAATGTATAAATTATCGAACCTTGAGATTTGTTTGCTTACAGACAGTTGCAAAGCAACAAACCCAAAAGAACCCAACTTAAAAAATGAGCAATCCCCAGTGCCCACAAAGAAAAAAAATGAAACAAATCATACGAACAATAGAAGCGAGCAACAACAACCTGAACCAAATTGAGTCCTTGGATCCAAGTCCCCGGAGTAGGCCTGAAGTTCATCATATTGCCGCAAAGTTTGCAGACGTGAAGCACAGCAGCTGGGGGCAGTCTTACAGCCTTAGCATTGTCTAAAGAGGAGTACCCAGACTACCCGGGCTGGCATTTAAATTGTCCGAACATTGCACTGAGAACTGGGCCCCGCTGCAGCATATCCCTCTGGGCCCAGATTTCACTGCTGGAGAAACCATTCTCAACCTCTCCAAATGAGAGTCTTCTCTCCTCACATGACATTTTTTTTACTTTTTAAACAAAGAGAACAATAAGTTATTAACTACAGTTGCTTTCAATATAATTGTCTGTTTAATTGTAACATGTTGAATGTAGACAGGTAACTGCAGCACAACAGATTTACAATAGTAGTGCATCCCAACTAGCAGAACCCCTTTGAATGTTCAACACTGGTAGCTGGTCTGAAAGCTCCTGAGCACAAACCTCAGACATTCAAAACACACCTCTTTTGTTCCAGTGTTGAGGGATAGCTCTCTCTCTAGCAAGTGACAAAACAGACCTGCCCTGAACTGTGCATTAAGTGACAGGGACACATCTTTAAAAAATAAGTTAATCCAGGTGAAGACCACTTAATGTTTTCCCCTGATCTCATGCTGAAGCTTTCAATGGCCACCAATGAACATGAACATTTTATATTATGGTGTTCTATGATTCTATCATTCATCGATTGGCTTCACATGCCCATTGATTGGTGTCAATAGCTTTAAAGTATTAGTTTAAGTTAAATTGTGAATAGTTTTTATTCCCTCAATAAATGACAAAAAACCCAGAATAACCTGAAAGCCCCCTTCCCCCTCCCACGCACAAGCAGCAGTTAGTATCACCCCTCCCTCTCCCCCACTTATTCTAGCACAAAGCATCAGCATTCCCACCACCCACCATGCCAGCAACAGGAAAGCCCCCAAAGAGAGACCATGGTCTATAGTCCATCACAAACTAACTGTTCACTCCAACACTGACATCCCACAGCCTTTCTCTCACACACACTAAGGGAGAGACATATCACTCCTTCCAGTGACAAGGGAGACAATAGTCACCGTTTCAAGGTTACAGTCACAGTCTGAAGCGTCACTATTTACTTTGAGTTCCCTGACTCGAGAATCGGCAGCAAACTCACTCAGCATTGAGAGAGAGAGAGAGAGAGAGAGAGAGAGAAAGTAACCAATCACTGAGTGCAGAGGCCTCCGACAGTCTCTCTTGCTGTCCTGATCTATCAGCTCCCTGCAATGCTTCAGTTCGCGATATTGCCAAGAATTCGTGTTCACAGGGCTGCACAAGTCCGCACCCTAAAGACACCCGACTTCAGGTCACACTCGAACATACTGAAAACACAGCCAAACAGTGAACTCCAAGAATGGGAACACGCCAGTGTAGAACCGTCATTTGATGCCACTGCAGATTAGAGTCCAACCGAGCCCCAGCCACCCTGAAAAGGAAAATAGAGACATTAGAAGAGGAAGAATTGAACTGTTTAACATAAAAGGAGGGTTTGATGGCTCTGGGCCTGTACCCACTGGAGTTTAGATGAATGAAGGGGGATCTCAATCAGAATCAGGTTTATTATCACCGGCATGTGACGTGAAATTTGTTAACTTAGCAGCAGTTCAATGCAATACATAATCTAGCAGAGAAAAAAGAATAAAACACAAAACTACATATATTGAATAGATTTTTTTTTAAAAAGTGTGCAAAAACAGAAATACTGTATATTTAAAAAAAGTGAGGTATTGTCCAAAGCTTCAATGTCCATTTAGGAATCGGATGGCAGAGGGGAAGAAGCTGTTCCTGAATCGCTGAGTGTGTGCCTTCAGACTTCTGTATCTCCTACCTGATGGTAGCAGTGAGAAAAGGGCATGCCCTAGGTGTTGGAGGTCCTCAATAATGGACGCTGCCTTTCTGAGACTCCGCTCCCTGAAGGTGTCCTGGGTACTTTGTAGGCTAGTTCCCAAGATGGAGCTGACTAGAGTTACAACCTTCTGCAGCTTCTTTCAGTCCTGTGCAGTAGCCCCTCCATACCAGACAGTGATGTAGCTTGTCAGAATGCTCTCCATGGTACAACTACAGAAGTTTTTGTGTATTTGTTGACGTGCCAAATCTCTTCCAGCTCCTAATAAAGTATAGTCACTGTCTTGCCTTCTTTATAACTACATCGATAAGTTGGGACCAGGTTAGATCCTCAGTTCTTGACACTCAGGAACTTGAAACTGATCACGCTCACACTTCTGATCCCTCTGAGGATTGGTATGTGTTCCTACATCTTACCCTTCCTGAAGTCCACAATCAGCTCTTTCGTCTTACTGACATTGAGTGCCAGGTTGTTGCTGTGACACTACTCCACTAGTTGGCACATCTCACTCCTGTACGCCATCTCGTCACCACCCAAGATTCTACCAACAATGGTTGTACCAATCGAATATTGAAAGGCCTAAACAGAGTGGATGTTGTGAGGATGTTTCCCACAGTGGGGAAAGTCTATGACCAAAAGACAGACTCAGAACAGAGGGACGTCCCTTCAGAACAGAGATGAGGAGGAATTTCTTTAGTCAAAGGGAGGTGATTCTGTGGAATTCATTGCTACCGTCGGCTGTGGAGGACAAGTCATTGAATATATTTAAAAGAGTTTGATAGGTTTTTGGTTAAGGCATCAGTTTATGGGGAGAAGACAGGAAGGTGGGGTTGAAAGCAATAATAAATCAACCATGATGGAATGGCAGATCAGACTCAATGGGCTAAGTGGTCAAATTCTGGTCCTGTATCTTAGTTGTTTGGTCTTTTCCCTTTGGACTACCTCAATGAACGTTTGCCTTGTATGGATGGCATGCCAGCATGTTTCACAGTACCATAAGATATAGGAGCAGAATTAGGCCATTTGGTCCATCAAATCTGCTCTGCCTTTTCATCATGGCTGATTCAATTTTTCTCTCAACCCTAATTTCTTGCCTTCTCCCCATATCCATGAACAGTCAAGAACCTATCAACCTCTGCCTTAAATATACAAAAAAGACTTGGCCTACACAGCTACCTGTGGCAACAAATTACACAGATTCACCACTCGCTGGCTAAAGAATTTTTTCCTCATTTCTGTTGCGAAAGGACACCCCTCTATTCTGAGGCTGTGTCCTCGAGTCTTAGACTCTCCCACCATAGGAAATATCCTCTCCATATTCACTCTATCAAGGCCTTTTACCATTCAATAGGTTTCAACACAGTCACCCCTCATTGATATGAATTCTAGTGACATCAAAAGATCTTCAATATGACAAGCAGTTCAATACTGGAATCATTTTTGTGAACTTCCTTTGAACCCTCTCCAGGTTCTGCAATTCCTTTCCAAGATAAGGGCCCCAAACCTGCTCCCAACACTCCAAGTGAAGCTTCACTAGTGTTTTATAAAGTTTCAGCATTACATCCTCGCTTTTGTATTCTAATGCTCGATGAATGGTAACATCGCAATTGCCTTCCTCACCACAGCCTCAACTTGCAAATTAACCTTTAGGGAAACCTGCACAAGGAATCCCAAGTCTCTTTGCACTTTTTTTTGTATTTTTTCTCCATTTAGAAAATAGTTAACCCTTTCATTTCTTCCACCAAAATGCATGACCATATACTCTCCGACACTATGTTCCATCTGCCTTTTCTCTGCCCATTCTCCTAATCTGTCAAAGTCCTTCTGTAGCCTCTTTCTCAAAACTGCTCCTCCCCTACCTTCATAACGTTTGTAAACTTTGCAACAAAGCCATTAATTCCATCATCCAAATCATTGACAAGTATTGAAAAAAGAATCGGTCCCAATACAGACACCTGTGGAACACACTGGTCTCTTGCAGCCAACCTGAAAAGGATACCTTTATTCCCACTCTTTGCCTCCTGCCAAGCAGCCACTGATTTATCTATGCTAGACTCTTTCCTGAAATACCATGGGTCCGTAGCTTCTTGTGCTCATGTGTGGCACCTTGTTAAGGGGGGGGGTGCGGAATCATCAAAGGCTTTCTGAAAATCCAAGTACACATCAACGCATTCTCCTTTCTCTATCCAGCTTGTTATTTCTTCAAAGAATTCCTACATATTTGTCAGGCAAGATTTTCCATTGAGGAAACCATACTGGCTATGGCCTATATTATCATGTGCCTCCAAGTACCCTGAGACCTCTTCCCTAATAATCAACTCCAACACCTTCCCAACCTCTGAGGTCAGACTAATTGGCCTATAGTTTCCTTTCTTCTTCCTCTCCCTTCTTGAAGAGTGGAGTGACAGTTGCAATTTTCAGTTCTTCCAGAACAATTCCAGAATCTAGTGTTATGTACCCCATAACTGGGTTGCCAAACCAGCAGAAATGGATCACTCAGTTGGAGTCTGGATTACTAGAACTAAGAAAGTTTTATTAAAGAAACAAGCAACACAGTAATCGAAAGGATAATAAATGCAACAGTTCAGCAATGATAAAGTCACGTGCACAGAATTAAGATAACAGCATCAATCAAGCTCTATCGTTGTCTAGGGATAAATGACCAATTTCAAAGTGACACAAAGTTCAGTCCAATTTAGTAGTTCAGTTCGCAGTAATCGTTGCCATGGCGATTGACAATGTGGGGGGAGAGAGAGAGAACGTGAACGACTGATCATTCAGAAACAGCTTCCACTCACAGACCGGCGATATTTGCTCACAAGCAGCTTTCGGGCAGGTCCTTGGTGATGTCACCTGAGGTCACCGACTGTGACCCCTCCTCCAGATGCGGTCGATCCTCTGCAGTGAACCCGGCACCCAAGCGAGGGTGGACACACACCGGGTTCCCATTGATCGTACCTTTCCACCCTGTGCGTTTGAGGTCCAGTACTTCCCACCGACTCGTGAGAGGCGCACAGCTTCCAGGGTCTCATTACCTCGGGTGTCGTGTGTGTCCTGCCTTAGCGAACCTGTCCCTTTTTATCCCCCTGCTGGGGCATCGCCTGTCCACCACTTCAAACAGTTCAGGGTTCAAAGGGGGAGCCGCTCCAGACAGCTCTCTCTCTCCCATCCCTTCATTACACATCTCCAGACGCTGTTTCATTGTGTTCCTTATCTCTCTCTTGAAGACAGGTGGCAGACCAACTGCTGATCACACAGGACAGCTAACATCTTATCTATGTGTATTCTCGTCACACTAGTTATTCTTGAAAAATCATTACTAATGCCTCCACAGCCACCTCTTTCATAACCTTGGGGTGTACACCATCTGGTCCTGGTGACTTGTCTACTTTCAGACCTTCCAGTTTCCCAAGAACCTTCTCTCTCGTTATGGTAACTTCACACACTTCATGCCCCCTGACACCTGGAACTTCCAGCATACCAACTTCCAGTCAAAGTTAAAACAAAGGAGAGGGCATACAAGGGAGCAAAAATTAGTGGGAAGACAGGATTGGGAAGTTTTTAAAACCTTACAAAAGGAAACTAAGGTGGTCATTAAGAGGGAAAAGAATAACTATGAAAGGAAGCTAGCAAATAATATCAAAGAGGATACTAAAAGCTTTTTCAAGTATATAAAGAGTAAAAGACAGGTGAGAGTAGACATAGGACCGATAGAAAATGGAGAAATTGTAATGGAAGATAGAGATGGCAGAGGAACTGAATGAGTATTTTGCATCAGTCTTCACTGAGGAAGACATCAACAGTACACTCAAGGGTGGCAGGGAAGAGAAGTGTGCGCAGTCACAATTACGACGGAGAAAGTACTCAGGAAGCTGAATAGTCTAAAGGTAGATAAATCTCCCGGACCAGATGGAATGCACCCATGTGTTCTGAAGGAAGTAGCTGTGGAGATTGCGGAGGCATTAGCGATGATCTTTCAAAAGTCGATAGATTCTGGCATGGTTCTGGAGGACTGGAAGATTGAAAAGTCACTCCGCTGTTTAAGAAGGGGGCAAGGAAGCAAAAAGGAAATTATAGACCTGTTAGCTTGACGTCGGTGGTTGGGAAGTTGTTGGAGTCGATTGTCAAGGATGAGGTTACAGAGTACTTGGAGGCATATGACAAGATAGGCAGAACTCAGCATGGATTCCTTAAAGGAAAATCCTGCCTGACAAACCTATTACAATTTTTTGAGGAAATTATTAGTAGGCTAGACAAGGGAGATGCAGTGGATGTTGTATATTTGGATTTTCAGAAGGCCTTTGACAAGGTGCCACACAGGAGGCTACTTAACAAGATAAGAGCCCATGGAATTACGGGAAAGTTACATACATGGATAGAGCGTTGGCTGATTGGCAGGAAACAGTGGGAATAAAGGGATCCTATTCTGGTTGGCTGCCGGTTACCAGTGGTATTCCACAGGGGTCCATGTTGGGGCCGCTTCTTTTTACATTGTACATCAACGATTTGGATTATGGAATAGATGGCTTTGTGGCTAAGTTTGCTGATGATATGAAGATAGGTGGAGGGACTGGTAGTGGTGAGGAAACAGTCTGCAGAGAGACTTGGATAGATTGGAAGAATGGGCAAAGTGGCAAATGAAATACAATGTTGGAAAGTGTATGGTTATGCACTTTGGCAGAATAAATATTTAATTGGGGAAAGAATTCAAAGTTCTGAGATGCAACGGGACTTGGGAGTCCTCATACAGGATACCCTTAAGGTTAACCTCCAGGTTGAGTCGGTTGTGAAGAAGGCAAATGCAATGTTGGCATTCATTTCTAGAGGAATAGAGTATAGGAGCAGGGATGTGATGTTGAGGCTCTATAAGGCACTGGTGAGACCTCACTTGGAGTACTGTGGGCAGTTTTGGTCTCCTTACTTAAAAAAGAATGTGCTGACGTTGGAGGGTACAGAGAAGATTCACTAGAATGATTCCAGGAATGAGAGGGTTAACATATGAGGAATGTTTGCCCACTCTTGGACTGTATTCCTTGGAGTTTAGAAGAATGAGAGGAGACCTCAAACATTTCAAATGTTGAAAGGCATGGACAGAGTTGATGTGGCAAAGTTGTTTCCCATGATGGGGGAGTCCAGTACGAGAGGGCATGACTTAAGGATTGAAGGGCACCCATTCAGAACAGAAATGCAAAGAAATTTTTTTAGTCAGAGGGTGGTGAATCTATGGAATTTGTTGCCACGGGCAGCAGTGGAGGCCAAGTCATCGGGTGTATTTAAGGCAGAGATTGATAGGTATCTGAGTAGCCAGGGCATCAAAGGTTATGGTGAGAAGGCGGGGGAGTGGGACTAAATGGGAGAATGAATCAGCTCATGATAAAATGGCAGAACAGACTCGATGGGCCGAATGGCCAACTTCTGCTCCTTTGTCTTATAGTCTTATGTTGCTAGTGTCTTCCAGTCAAAACTGTTGCAAAATACTTAAGATAATCTATTTCATTGCCCCCATTACTACTTCCTCAGCATTGTTTTCTGATATCCGCTCTTGCCTCTTTTACACTTCATGTATTTGAAGAAACTTTTGGTTTGCTTTTTAACATTATTGGATAGCTTACTTTCATACTCCAGTTTTACCTTCTTAACTTTTTTTTTTATAAAGTTGTCTTCTGTTGGATTTGAAAACCCCCCAATCCTTTAACTTTCCACTAATTTTTTTAATGTGGGCTTTGACTTCTCTTGTTAACCACAGCTGTCTCATCTTTCCTCAGGAATACTTCTTCCTCTGAGTTATATACATCCTATACTTTTGAAATTGCAAGGAGTAAGGAGTTCGTACGTTCTCCCTGTGATCGTATGCGTTCCCACAAGTGCTCTGATTCCCTCCCACATTCCGAAGGATGCCTTCTGGATTGCTTCCAGAAATTCCAATCATTGCTGCTCTGCCGGCATGGCCGCCAGTGTTTTGTTCTCCAATGAATTCTGTCTAACTCTTCTCTCATGCCTCTGTAATTCCCTTTACTTCACTGTAATACTGATACATCTGACTATCTTCTGCTTCTGAAATGTACATGTGATCATTTTCCCCAAAGGGTTCTTTTACCTTAAGCTCTCTAATCAATTCTGGTTCATTGCACAACACCCAATCAGGAATAGCTGATCCTCTAGTGGGTTCAATCACAAGCTGCTCTAAAAAGTCATCTCATAGGCACTCTTGAAATAACCCCTCCTGGAATGCAGCACCAACCTGATTTTCCCAATCTACCTGCAAACTGAAGTCCCCCATGACTATTGTAACATTTCTCCTTTGGCATGCATTTTCTATCTTCCATTACAATTTGTAGGTCCCATTCTTACCACTGTTTTGGGGGTCTGTATACAACTCAAATCAGAATCTTCTTACCCTTGCAGATCCTTAACTCTATTCACAATGATTCAACATCTTCCGGCCCTATGTCATCTTTCTAATGATTTGATTTCATTTTTTAACCAATAGAGCAATGCCAGCCCCTGTTCCAGTCTATCCTTTCGATACAATGTAAATCCTTGGACATTAAGCTCCCAGCTATAATCTTTCAGCCTTGATTCAGTGATGCCTACAACATCATACCTGCCAATCTGCAACTGTGCTGCAAGTTCATCTACCTTATTCCGTATACTGCACACATTCAGATATAACACCTCCAGCCCTGTATTCACCCTTTTCGATTTTGTCCATCTATTACTTTACAACTCATCCTGTTGACTGCAATTTTGCTCTATCAACTACCTCCTCACTACACATTGCCTCCTTGTAAACCAGCTACCTCATCTTCAGTACTATCATCCACTTTTCCTATGATGCTTCTTGCATTGAAACTTAGGCAGCTGAGACCTCTATTTGCAGAGTACTCAACCTTTTGATTCTTAACTTTGTCTGAGGCCTTACCAACATCTGCCTCCAAAACCTCTCCACTAACTGCTCTGGCACTCTGGTTCCATTCCCCCTGCAACTTTAGTTTAAACCCCCTCTTGCAGCATTAACAAACCTTCCCACTAGGATATTAGTCACCCTCCAGTTCAGGTGCAAACCATCCCTTCTATGCAGGTTTCACTTTCATTGGAAGACAGCCCAATAATCCAAAAAATTTATGTTCTCCCTCCTACACCAACTCCTTAGCTATGTGTTAAACGGTATAATCTTCCTAGTTCTGGCCTCACTAGTATGTGGCATGGGTCGCAATCCTGAGATCACAAACCCAGAGGTCCTGCCCTTTAACCTAGCACCTAACTCCCTGAACTCCCTATGGAGAACCTCATCACCTGTCCTACCCATGTCATTGGTACCTACATGGATCATGACTTCTGGCTGTTCACCCTCCCACCTAAGAATGCTGAGGACTCGATCCGAGATTTGCCAGACACTGGCACCCAGGAGGCAACATACCGTCTGGGAATCTCGTTCTCATCCACAGAACCTTTCTGTCCGTTCCCCGAGCTCACAAATCCCCTATCACCACAGCATGCTTTTCTTCTCACCCCCTTCCCTTCTGAGTCTCAAAGACAGACACTGTGACCCAACCACTGTGGCTTTCCTCTGTTAGGCCACCCCCTCCCCCGACAGTATCCAAAGTGATATACTTATTGTTGAGAGGGATGGCCACAGGGGTACTCTGCACTGGCTCCTTAACCCCATTCCCCTTCCTGACTGTCACCTGGTTTCCTGTGTCCTGCACCTTGGGTGTAACTACCTCTCTATATGTTCTATCTATCACCCCTTCAGCCTCCCAGATGATCCAGAATTCATCCAGTTCCATGTCTCTAACTCCTGAATGCTGGATGCACTTCTTGCAGTTGTAGTCATCAGGGAGATTGGAGGTCTCCCTGCCTTCCCACATCCCACAAGAGGAGCATTTCACTTGCTTGTCATCCCTACTGTCCCTAGCTGAGCAGATAGAAAGAGAAAAAAAAACTTGAGCTCTTCTTCCTTCTGTGTGACAATAATAAACCAATTACTAATTATTTAACCTCAAACAAACTTCAAAATGCTAAGTAGGAACTTAAGTAATTTATAAAAATGCATTTTAAACTACACAACAAACCTCTAACTTATTATGTAGCTTTGATATAGACTACTACAGATAAATGCTATTTTCTGCCTTAGAGTAAAAATGAAAATAGTTCTTATCTTGACTTTGTTGGGCAATTTTCAAGTTATAAGGAAAAGCTATTGAGATAGAAGAGCTTACATTATATTTTGATTTCACAAGAGTGATGTGAACAATTATATTGCTGGTTTCACACTGCTGTGCACGGGGTCAATATCCTCTGGAGAAAGGCCATGTACTTTATCCAGAAAACAATATAAATTAACACAGGTGCTTCTCTGTTAGATTCTTTCTCAATAAAATATTCTGAGTTAAAGATTTTGATAGGAAAGGGTTAATATCAGCTTTGAGTTTGGAAACCAGTTTGCATCTTAGTTTGTTATAGATAATGGCCTTGCCTTTCAGCAGAGACGACTCTGAGAATGAATACTTGCAGTTTGTAAACACAAAATAATCTGCAGATGCTGAGGTCAAAGCAACAATGTGCTGGAGGAACTCAGCAGGTCAGGCAGCATCTGTGGAAATGATGAGTCGATGTTTCGGACCGGAACCCTTCGTCAGGACTGTAGAGGGAAGGGGCAGAGGCCCTATAAAGAAGGTGGGGGGGAGGGTGGGAAGGAGAAGGCTGGTAGGTTCCAGGTGAAAAACCAGTAAGGGGAAAGATAAAGGGGTGGGGAGAGGAAGGAGGGAGGTGATAGGCAGGAAAGGTGAAGGAGGAATAGGGGAAAACACAATGGGTAGTAGAAGGAGGCAGAACCATGAGGGAGATGATAGGCAGCTGGGGGAGGGGGCAGAGTGACATAGGGATAGGGGAAGGGAGGGGGAGGGAACAGCCGGAAGTTGGAGAATTCTATGTTCATACCAAGGGGCTGGAGACTACCCAGATGGTATATGAGGTGTTCCTCCTCCAACCTGAGTTTAGCCTCATGATGGCAGTAGAGGAGGCCATGTATGGACATATTTGAATGGGAATGGGAAGCAGAGTTGAAGTGGGTGGCAACCGGGAGATCCTGTCTGTTGTGGCGGACGGAGCAGAGCTGCTCGACGAAGCGGTCCCCCAATCTGCTTCGGGTTTCACCAATGTAGAGCAGGCTGCACCAGGAGCACCAGATGCAATAGATGACCCCAACAGACTCACAAGTGAAGTGTTGCCTCACCTGGAAACTGTTTGGGGCCCTGAATGGTGGAAAGAGAGGAGGTGTAGCACTTACGCTTACAGGGATAAGTGCCAGGTGGGAGATCCATTGGGAGGGACCAATCCCTGCGGAAAGCAGAGAGGGGTGGAGAGGGAAAGATGTGCTTAGTGGTGGGGTCCTGTTGAAGGTGGCGGAAGTTGCAGAGGATAATGTGCTGGATCCGGAGGCTGGTGGGGTGGTAGGTGAGGACAAGGGGAACTCTGTCCCTGTTGCGGTGACGGGAGGATGGGGTGAGGACCAAAGTGCAGGAAATGGAGGAGATGCGGGTGAGGGCATCATTGATGATGGCAGAAGGGAAACCATGATCCTTAAAGAAAGAGGACATTTGAGATGTCCTGGAATGGAAAGCCTCATCCTGGGAGCAGATGCGGTGGAGACGGAGGAACTGGGAATAGGGAATGGCATATTTGCATGTGGCAGGGTGGGAAGAGATATAGTTGAGGTAGTTATGAGAGTCAGTGGGCTTGTAGAAGATGTCAGTGGACAGTCTGTCTCCAGAGATGGAGGCCGAGAGATCAAGTAAGGGGAGAAAAGTGTCCAAGATAGATCAAGCGAATTTGAGGGCTGGGTGGAAGTTTGAAGCAAAGTCAATGAAACTGATGAGCTCAGCATGGGTTCAGGAAGCAGCACCAATGTAGTCATCAATGTACCGAAGGAAAAGTTGAGGAGCAGTACCAGAATGGGTTTGGAGCACAGACTGTTCCACATAACCAACGAAGAGGCAGGCATAGCTGGGGCCCATGCGAGTTCCCATAGCTACATCTTGGTCTGAAGAAAGTGGGAAGAGCCAAGAGAAGTTATTAAGTGTGACTACCAGTTCCGCCAACCGGAGGAGGGTAGTGGTGGTGGGGAACTGGTGAGGTCTATTATCCAGAAAGTAGCGAAGGGCTTTGAGGCTGTCTTGATGGGGAATGGAGCTGTATAAAGATTGGACATCCATAGTGAAAATGAAGCAGTCAGGACCGGGGAACTGGAAGTTATTGAAGAGGTGGAGGGCATGGGATGTATTCCGGATGTAGGTGGGGAGGGACTGAACTATGGGTGACAAAATGGAGTCCAGGTAGGCAGATACAAGTTCGTTGGGACAGGAGCAGGCAGAAACTAGTCTACCGGGACAGTCAGGCTTGCGGATCCTGGGGAGGAGGTAAAACCGAGTGGTACAGGGTGTGGGAATTATGAGTTTAGCAGCTGAGGATGGAAGGTCTCTGGAGTTGATAAGGGCAGTGATGGTACGGGAGACAATGGATTGATGTTTTTTGCTGGGGTCCTGTTCCAGGGGTAAGTAAGAAGAGGTGTCAGAGAGCTGCCGTTTGGCCTCAGTGAGGTAGAGGTCCGTCCGCCAGACTACTACGGCACCACCTTTGTCTGCAGGTTTGATGGTGAGGTTGGGATAAGTGCAGAGAGAGTGGAGGGCAGTGCGTTCAGAGGGAGTGAGGTTGGAACAGGAGAGAGGAGTAGTGAAGTTGAGACGGTTGATGTCTCAGCGACAGTTAGAGATGGAGATCGAGTGCAGGTAGAAGGCCCGGGCGGGGTGTCCAGGAGGAGGAGGAGGGTTGAAGACAGGAGAAGGGGTCATCAGTAGGGGGAAGGGGAATCCTTACCAAAGAAGTAGGCTCAGAGACATAGGCGACAGAAGAAGAGTTCAGCGTCATGGCGGGCACAGAACTCACTGAGGTGTGGACAGAGGGGGACAAAAGTGAGGCCCTTGTGAAGGACAGAACATTCTGCCTCAGAGAGGGGAAGGTCAGAGGGGATGGTGAAGACTCGGCAAGGGTTGGGGCTGGGGTCGGAGGAGAGTGAAGAGTGGGAGGTCTCAGATACTCAATATTTGCAATTGCTTGTCTTGTAAGAACTAGACTCAAGGATATGAGACAGTTTGTTGATACAAAGTTGTACAGAGGACTGAATTTTAAATTTTCAGCTGTTGCCATGGGTATAGTTTATCACAGGGGAACTTCTTGTGAACTTAGCTTGTGTTTTCTAATTCACAGCCTTTGCAATCGATTTGTACAGGCATAAAAGGAGCTGCGCTCTATTATTTGGAACTCAAAACCACTGTTAGAGGTTTCACTTTAAAGATATCGTGAATAAAGCTTTCTTTATTTTGAAGTCTGTGTCTAATTCACTTGTGATCAACTTTAATCAAATTTCTTCAGCAAATTAATTTTCCTAAGAGACTTCAGCAGTGACATCCCACTGTTCAACGATGGGGTTTATTTTTGTGAAGTGTGGACCATTTTATATGCTGAGGGAGACCACTCCAATTGTGTCATAACTGTATAGCTGTACATGTCACCCCCCTCACCCCACCCCTGCCAATGCCAGTGAAGCATAGCATGAGCACTACAACACCATCTGTGACTTTCAAGCAAAGCACCCCAAAGGTATCTTCATCATTGCAGGCGATTTTCAGCGTGCCAAAGTAAAGACTATTCTGGCCAAATTCCACCAGCATGTTGAGAGGTGTTGCAGAAATTTGATTGGAAAAGAACACTGTCGGGGTGACGACTGAGCAGCAATGGCTGGATTTCTTGAAGCAATTCTGAATGCAGAGAATATTTACATCCCAAAGAGGAAGTAGTATTCTAAAGGAAAGATGACCCAACTGTGGCTAACAGGGAAGTCTAAGCCCTAGGAGAAAGCCTATGAGAGGCATTGATCATGTGGATAGTCAGAGGCTTTTTCGCAGGGCTGAAATGGCTGTCACAAGAGGGTGCAGGTTTAAGGTGCTGAGGAGCAGGTATAGAGGAGATATCAGGGGCAAGGTCCCCCCCTCCCCCCCGCAGAGAGTGGTGAGTGCGTGGAATGGGCTGCCGGCAACAGTGGTGGAGGCAGATGCAATAGGGTCTTTTAAAAGATTTTTGGATAGGTACATGGAGCTCAGAAAAATAGAGGGCTATGGGTAACCCTAGTAATTTCTAAGGTAGGGACATGTTCGGCACAACTTTGTGGGCCGAAGGGCCTGTATTGTGTTGTAGGTTTTCTATGTTTCTGTGTTTCTATGAATATAAAAGCCAAAAAGAGGGCATATAATAGACCAGGAATTAGTGGGAAATGAGCAGTTTGGGAAATGTTTAAAAACCAACAGAAGGCAACTAAAAAGTCATTAAAAAAGGTAAATATGGAATACGAAAGTAAGCTAGCCAATAATATTAAAGATGATACCAAATGTTTCTTCACATACATTAAGTGTAAAAG